>NW_022154720.1:0-154425 GCF_001633185.2 Quercus lobata
CTGATAGTATGTATGGAACTGACCTCACTAGTAGTTCTGAGAAAAGTGAGATTCGTGTTTTCTGTGACAAAGCATTTTCCCGACTAAAGGGATCTGACAGGAATTTACCACAGGTTTGGTTGCTTACTGATTATTATTATTTTTTTCCAATTTACACCATTATTTGGGTGTTAGAGATAATAAAATAATGTGATGTACAGATTGTTAGAGTTCAAAGCCTACTTCATAGAGGGATTGGTGTCCATCATGCAGGGCTGCTTCCAATTGTTAAGGAAGTAGTTGAGATGCTTTTCTGCCGTGGTGTAATCAAGGTAAATATGCTTGTAGACTCTTTCAGTGTTGTATGACATTCAAATTTGGTTTCTCAAAATGATGCTTCAGTTATCCCTAATGCTCTTAGGAGGTTGAGGAAATGCTGCAATCCAATTCTTTATAATGCATCAGAGTTGAGGTTTCACTAACGTTATTTTTGTGCGTATTTGAGTTTTAACAGTCGGAGAAGCTATAGTGGGTTGATGCTTATCTCTGTTATTTTTAGGTTCTATTTTCAACGGAGACATTTGCAATGGGGGTCAATGCTCCAGCAAGAACGGTGAGGCTTGTCTGATGGTTTTACTTTTACCATAATTAGGAGTTGTTCACTGCTCCAGTATTCAATCGTTGTACTAGGTTTATAACTGACCTGTATGTTTTGCATACATCTTTTAATTACTGAAACCTTGAATGTTCAGGTTTTTGAAAGTCAATAAAACTGGCTGCTATTCTGATCGATCAAGTAGTTAGTTCCATGACATTCTAGGTTATAGTAACTTTTGTTTTTGACTTTCTAATTGTTGTTGCATTAGTAACAAAAACGTTTTCTGTTTGCAATGTAAGCATCAAGCTACAGATAAGCTGTTATGGTCATGCTAGTGTTCCTCAGCTTGATAAAGTTGTATGAACAGTCATCTATGAAGGATAAAACATAGTTGGGCATAAGGTCCCCTCTTGTCATCCACTAAATATGGCATTGTGTGTATTGGTGTATGGTTTTATGTCCAGAAGTAGAAACATCAAGAATTACTAATTATGACGAATTAGTTTTTATTTTCCATATCTTTATGTGCTATGCTATATCCAGTTGTAGGTTTGACATTTTTGTATTAGAATTTAACCTAACTGAGGTTTTTGCAGGTTGTTTTTGATACTTTAAGGAAGTTTGATGGCAAGGAATTTAGACAATTATTGCCAGGAGAGTACACTCAAATGGCAGGCCGTGCTGGCAGAAGAGGACTTGATTCTATTGGTACAGTGGTTGTTATGTGTCGTGATGAAATCTTAGAAGAGAGTGATTTGAAGCATGTTATGGTTGGAAGTCCAACTAGGCTTGAGTCTCAGTTTCGGCTGACCTATATCATGATTCTACATCTTCTCCGTGTTGAAGAATTGAAGGTACAATATTCAATTTATGCAACTCCTATCTTAGAATAAGGGTTTTGGATAAAATTCTCTATGAAAGCTGAGCTTCTTTCCAAAAGTGGTTGTAGCTTGGGCTATCAGTACAGATACTAGTCATCCATACTTATGTAGGACATGAATGGGAAAGCAATACATAGATATTTTTATGATATAGTGGGCATATTCTTCAGGCTAATCAGTGAGATGTTTTCAGTTTTATAGAGAAATGGTGGTTGAGGATCTGTATCTACAATAACCTTTTTGGACTGACTTCCTGTCAAGGTTTTTTTTTTTTTTTTTGGGAAAACCTTGCATGTTCTTGAGGAGTCTCCTTTAATAATTACAGTCCAACAGATTGTCTCCTGCATTCTATCATCAATCATTATTCTGCTTAAGTTTTTTCTCAGCCATTTCAACTAATCAAGGGAGTTTATTTAACCAATGTTGGTTGGGGGGACCCTAATTGCAGGTGGAAGACATGCTGAAAAGAAGTTTTGCTGAATTCCATGCTCAGAAGAAACTTCCCGAGCAACAACAACTTCTAATGCGAAAGCTTGCTCAACCCACAAAAACTATTGAGTATGTCAGCAGAATCTTGGTTATTAACGGACATATACTCTTCACAATAAATATTCTTTACTTCAGGCTTCAATGCATGCTAGTACTGCAGATGTTTTGTCTTGTCTGATTTTTTTTGATAAGTAATAAAAATTCATTGATAAAAAAAGGGAGACACACAAGTACACAGGGGGTATATAGGGGTGAACAAATCAAGAACGAACATTACAAAAATCAAGTAGATCCAAAATAGAAGAAAAAGGATGGTTCCTCCACAAAGAGAACCAGTCCAATAAAGTTCTAAAAAATAGAAGCTTGATGTCAGGCATGGAACGCTCGCTATCTTCAAAGCACCTACTATTTCCCTCCTTCCAAATACACCACAACAAACAATGAGGAACAACCATCCATATATCTCCATTACGATGGTGACCAAAACGACCTTGCCAGCAAGCTAATAGCCCAACGACAAACATTGGCATAACCCAATAAACTCCAAATAAACCAAATACCATATCCCACAACTCCAAAGCAACCGGGCAATGAAGGAAAAGATGGTCAAAAAATTCACAATTAGATTTGCACATATAACACCAATCCAAAATGCATACCTTTCTTTTCCTTAAATTGTCAATTGTTAGACATTTCCCCAAGGTAGCGGTCCAAACAAAGAAAGCCACTCTAGAGGGAATCTTCTGCTTCCAAATGCTTTTCCAAGGGAAAAACTGCTCACTATGGCCAACTAGGAGATGATAGTAAGCACTAACCGTGAACCCCTTACTCTTACAAGGCAGCCAACATCTCTTATCCTCACCGAACCCCCTTACAGGAGTGCAATAAATGGTGTTGATGAAGCTCCGGAAAGCGTCTTGTCTGATTTTGGATACCTAAATGTGTTTTCTCTTGTTCGTCACTTAATGTGTATATCATATCGTTAGTTTGGCCTCCTATGCATGGGGATAAACTGCTTAGCCTATCAGGGGTGAAAGCCCCTGGATTACTTAGTAATTGGTTCTGGCGGGTGGGGTCAGTTGCCCATAAAAGTTTAATTAACAGTGAGGATTGTTTTACATTATGCTCTGCGCAACTAATTTGAGTGAAGTTATCCTATGTCAACCAAAAAAAAAAGTTAGTTCTTAGATGTAATAGTTGTGGCAAGTGGATATTTTCCTTTATGCCACGTGTATGATAAAAAGCCCTCACTGCACTATAAATATATTAAAATTATTAAGAGAATTTTTTTCTAGATGAAACTCTGTTACCAAAGTTTCAACGAGGTTGAAAACACTACTTCAAATAAAAATTCACTACCAATAGTTTCAAGAAATTTAAAATAAGTTTCACTATTTTTAAAAAAGTATTTTAATCATCTACATATTTTTTTGTTTTATTAATAAAAGCTGGTCTTATGCATCGTGCTTGCACTAAGCATTAGTGTGTCATATTAAAATAGTTTGCTTTAATTGAACTCTATTACAAAAATCAATTTCTTATACTTTCGTGATTTGGTCGTACCCAGTGCACAAAGCTACCACTTTTGCGAGGTTTGGGAAAGGTCATGGTAGGCAGCCTTAACCCCAATTTATTAGAAAAGTTGATTATCGGACTTGAACCTGTGATTTGTCGCTTTTGGTGGAAGGCGCTGGCATCACCTCTATACTTTCATCATTTGACTACATTAAAATTCTTTCTTTTTCGACTTGCTGTATTTGTCTTGGAATTTTCTCTTACTCCATTTTTTTTTTTATGTTCATTCTTTAAAAGATGGTTTCTCAACTTTTTTGAATGCTGAAATAGCAATATATTAGTCCTGGGTTGGAAAAAGTAACACTTTTCGGCATAATAAAAACTTTTATCATGAAGAAATTAAGCACCTTGTTTTTAAGAATATGACTTTCAGAATCAGATGTGGCATTTCTGGCTGTATTGTGGATTTTATGCTGTTTTAATTGTGAAGGGGAGAGGGGACCATCTAACATTTATGATTTGGTTATGCACACACCCTATGGTCATGAAAAAGTATCATTGATGAATGTAAAGATAATTTATAATATCATTACATTTTCATTAATTGCATATGGTTTATCCTTTAATATCAGTTTATCTTTCTTAGGGTGGATCCAATTTTTGTCACACACCTCTGGGAAAAAAAGATTCAATTTTTGTCCTCTGTACTCACATGTTTTTTTAGATGAATCCTATGTACTTACATTTCCATCTAAGACATGAGGGTAAGGGGTAAGGGAAGGGTATTCGGGTTTAGTTGTTAGATGCCTACTTTTGATGCTCTTTTTTGTCTTCCACTGTCTGAAGCATGTCTGTTTGCATGTAGATGTATAAAAGGTGAACCAGCTATTGAGGAATACTATGAGATGTACGCAGATGCTGAGAAATATGACAGTGCGATATCTGAAAAAGTAATGCAGTTACCTGCTGCCCAACAATGTCTTACACCTGGAAGAGTGGTAGTTGTGAAATCAACATCGGTTAGTTCCTATTTATACTGTATCCTGGTGTTCCAATACTTATATAATCGAGACTCCATTAAATTTACTACCTTATAATTTCTTTATTCTTTTTGTTCTTTGTTTTTCTTTTGGGGGAGGGGTTCTGGACTGTGAAGTGTTGGTATTTTTTGCTGGCCTGCATACAATTATGTATTCATACACCTGTTTTACTTAGTAAATTTCTTGATTGCTGATATTTAATCTAACCATTCATCATCTTCCAGGACCAGGAACTAATTTGGACCAGAACTGATACTATCTTGTGATATGGGTTGGTTTTGATTGGTGTATGATAACAAAAAAATACTTTTTGAACAAAGTGTGACTAAAATTATACATACATTTAAGAGAAAAAATGCATGAATAACAACTAGGATTAGACTTAAAAAAAAAAAAAAAAAAAGAGGATTTTCCTAGAGTCATAAATTTCTCTTTTAATTCATACCTGAGGAAGAAAATCAAGTTGACATCTTTAACCTGTAGTTTGATGAGGTGGCACTTCATATGTTTATATAGCTGACTGGTTCTGCAGTGATGACATTAACTCCCTTGACCATACGTTTAGTGGAATATGCTGTTAGATTCATAATAACTGCATTTATATTATCCTCATTGAACTATATTATTAAAATTCCTTCATTTAGCTGTTTGGATATATGTAATTATGGGGGCTAAACCTAAATCATTCACAATTGGCAGGCCCAGGACCACTTGCTTGGAGTCGTTGTGAAAGCAATTTCTGCTAGTAACAAACAATACATTGTTTTAGTGCTGAAACCTAATTTACCAGTAACAGCACAAAGTCCCCTGGCTAGCATTAATTCACAAGATAAAAGAAATGCAGATTTCCCAGGAGGTTATTATATGGCACCAAAAGCAAAACGTGCCCTTGAGGAAGACTATTGTTCTTCTGTCACTTCTCGCAAAGGATCTGGGGTTATCAACATAAAATTACCTCACTGTGGTGCTGCTGCTGGGGTGAGTTATGAGGTTCGAGGAATTGATGTTACAGGGTTTTTATGCATATGCAATTGCAAAATAAGAATTGACCAAGTTCGACTTCTTGAAGATGGTAGTAGTGTTGCTTACTCCAAGACAGTTCAACAGCTATTGGAACTGAAATCTGATGGAAATAAGTACCCTCCAGCCCTAGATCCAAAGAAAGGTATGACCATGTCTCAACTAACTTAAAATATCAGTTTTGGGGAAAAGTAACCTTTTGACTTGTGCATTCACTCTATATTGAATATGAAGCAAATCGTGTGTAAAATTTGATAGTAGCGTACATGTAAACACTTGGTGATTCTGTTTCAGATCTAAAGTTGAAAGACGTGAATCTTGTGGAAGCTTACAACAAGTGGACTGACCTGTTGGAAAAGATGTCAAAGAATAAGTGCCATGGGTGTATAAAATTGGAAGAACACATTAAACTAGCAAAAGAGATAAAGAGACACAAAGAGGAAGTTAATGCTCTAAAATTTGAAATGTCAGATGAAGCACTTCAGCAGATGCCAGACTTTCAGGGTCGAGTATGTTCTCATGACATTCACCTCTTTTAATTGTTCAACTTTGTGGCAGTTTGATAATCTGAAGTAAATTGTGTCAATACTCAATCACAAAACATTCCGCTGAACATTTTATGTTGTGCATTTGCAGATAGACGTTCTGAAGGATATTGGATGTATAGATGCTGACCTTGTAGTTCAAATAAAAGGCCGTGTTGCTTGTGAGATGAACTCAGGGGAGGAGTTGATTTGCACAGAGTGTTTATTTGAGAATCAGCTAGATGATCTGGAACCAGAAGAAGCGGTGGCATTAATGTCAGCCTTTGTGTTTCAGCAGAAGAATACTTCTGAACCTTCTCTTACTCGCAAGCTGTCTCAGGCCAAAAAGAGGTTAGTTCCCCCTTCTTTTTGCCCATCATCTTTCTCCTTGTATCTTAAAGATCTGATAATTAGATTTCTTGCTGTACTTGGTAGATTGCTCCCCATTATAGTATGCTGTGGATGTATAGGGTTGGAGGATAGATCAGTAGCTTTGCCTCTACTAGGAGATCATTGTGGGGGGTTTTGTATAATTTTCTTTGGTGATAGCCATGAATTTGCAAATTTTGAATTTATCCTGGCAAGTGGTATGTATGGGAGAAGTTATGTGCTTATAAAGATCTGGCTTTTTGAGTTCTCATATTGAACAATTTTGCCCATGGAACTATTCTCTTTAGTGAGGTTATGTGCTTTGGCAGGTGTCATGAAATTCCTAGATGGTAGTCTTGAAAATTGAGTACTGATATGATGGACATTGAGGTTTTGCATTTCCCCCACTTTCTTCCTGGTCCCCCACCCCCACAAAATAAATAAATAATAAAAAAAATATTTATATAATCATTGTATTTTGCTATTTTCTTTCCAGATTATATGACACAGCAATAAGACTTGGGGAGCTTCAAGCCCAGTTCAATGTACAGATTAACCCTGAAGAGTATGCCAGAGACAATCTAAAGTTTGGTCTTGTTGAAGTGGTTTATGAATGGGCAAAGGTTGTCTTTTAGAGCACTTAAATTAGATTTATCCCTTGTTTTTGCAGTGGCTCACCGTCTCATGCTGCTTTTTTTTTTTCCCTTCTCCTGGCAGGGCACTCCATTTGCAGATATCTGTGAACTTACAGATGTTCCTGAAGGCCTGATAGTGCGCACCATTGTAAGACTGGATGAGACATGTCGTGAATTTAAAAATGCTGCAGCTATTATGGGTAATTCAGCACTCTACAAGAAAATGGAAATTGCTTCCAATGCAATAAAGCGAGACATTGTTTTCGCAGCTAGCTTGTACATCACTGGAGTGTAACCATATCATAAATATGGAAATATGGAAGGGGATCTGGAGAAGCAAAGTATGGTGCTCTTACATGTGCATTAATCAATGACCTGCTCAATGTGCTCAAATTCAGCAGATTTTGTTGATCTTTCAACCATGTTAGTTTCTGATATGGATAGTGCTATAGATTACCTATCAAAAAAGTGTTAAGAGATCTATTAGAGCAACAGTCACTCATTCTGTACTTTTAGTTCAGAATGCTTACTTCATCTTAAAATTTCTGCCGCTTATTAGTTATTACAATCTTGTTAAGAGCATTCATGTCAATGTACAGTACTCCCATTTGTGTCCTATAGGTATATTTTGTTAGTAATTTGTTTATTTGTTTATTTTGCTGACTTTGTTAGCTAATTTAGTTGTTGCAAAATTGACCCAACCTGTTAATCCAGTGTACTGGATAGCTGATTGTTGTTCATACTTCGTGGTATAAAACTGAACATTTGATTCTTTTTTATTTATTTATTTATAAGTAAGGCAACCTGGTCTCCTAAATAAAGGAAAGCAGATTATAAAACTGAACATTTGATTCTATCTGTTAAATAATAATTTTCATTATTAAATAACGTGGGCCATGTTCTTAAACATAACTTCTCAAAGATTGTATTGGTTGTTGGTACTGCAGTACTGCTAGAATAAACAATTTAATGGGCTGTTTGGATTGGCGATTCCATAACTCAATTCTTAGTTTTCATAACTTAAAAATGGTGGAACTCATAGCAAAAAAGTTGTTTGACAAACGATAACTCCATTTTCATAACTCTGTTTCCATCACTCAATTCTCGAATTTTTGAGTTACGAGTTATGGAAACTGAAAAACACATTTTGGCTATTTTTAGTTTCATAATTCATAACTCAATGGTAATATTGTAATTAAACACATATAGGGGACCTACAATCACAACTTTTGACTACCTTTTGACTTTTTTTTCTTATCCTGGGTTGGCTATTCAGTTCTTTTTTTTTTTCTTCATTGGTTCAATCTATTCTAGTTTTTTTTTTTTTTTTTTTTTTTTTTTCACTGGTTCGGTCTTCAGTTCTAATTTTTTTTTTTTTTTTTTGTTTTTTTAGCTTCTGTGAGTTTGGGTATTGAAAACAAAAACAAAAAAGAAAAAGAAAAAGAAAAAGCTACATCGGCTGACAGGTATGGACCCACAAATAGTATGAAAAATATTGAATGATAGAAATTGGGTGATGATGCCAAATGGGTGTGAAAAATTAAGTGATGAGTGATGAAAATCAAGTGATGAAATTTCTTTTTGATAAGTAATAAGACTTTTATTGAAAAAAAATTGAACATCGTGCTCACGATGGTGAACACTTTGAACAAAGAAACAAATACAAGAAGATCAAGAGTTAAAAGAAATAGAAACTAAAAAATCAGCTACAGTAGTATAATTCGTACACCCCCAAATACGAGCCCAAAGAAACAGAGTACGAAAAAGTAAACATTTTAAATGTTCCAAAGTTCTCGCATTGTCTTCAAAAATGCGGGCATTACGTTCTTGCCAAACTAACCACATTAAACATGCCGGGACCATGTTCCAAATGATAGAAAGACGCTTTCCAAACCAGTTTCTCCATATAAAGAAAAAAGATTTCACTGACCTTGGCATTACCCATTGAATCCCAAACACTGCAAAAACTTCACACCATAAGGCATGAGAGAACTTACAATGAAGAAGAAGGTGATCCACTGATTCCCCATCGCAACAACACAAACAACACCTATTAACCAAAAACTGACCTTTCCTAATAAGGTTATCAATGGTGAGTATCCCATCATTAGCTGTTGTCCATAAGAAGAAAGATATCCGTCTAGGCACCTTAGTATGCCATATACCCTTCCAAGGAAAGGCATCAGTGGTGGAACTAACTAATAGCTTATAAAAAGAGCGCACATCAAAAACACCAGATGTAGTTAATCTCTAGATCAGCCGATCATCCCCCTCACCCTTCGGCATAGACGAATAAATAAACTCAAAGAATGAGTAGACAGTGGTTGCTTGCCAATCCTGAGGACCATGACGGAACAATAAATTCCAGCTCCTACTTCCTTCTGAATTTGAAACAACCAAGTCAAAGACTCATGCTTCTTTAGAAACAGAGCAATCATACATGGAAGGAAAAAGTTCATTCAAAGGAGTAGGCCCACACCATGTATCATGCCAAAAACGAACACGGTTACCCTCCCCCACATTATACAAAATTTGGCTAAAGAACTTCTCTGATCCTTCTTTAATACTCCTCCACATCCCACACCTGTGAGCACCTCTTACCCCTCTAGTGCACCAGCCACCTCTTGCCTCTCCATATTTGTCTGCTATAACCTGACGCCATAATCTATGATTCTCTTTCCCAAACCGCCACAACCACTTCCCAAGTAAAGCCTTGTTAAACAGCCTAACTCTTCAGATTCCCAAACCACCACACTCAACTGGCAAGCATACCTTATCCCAAGCAACTAAAGGATATTTAAAAACATTCTCTGAGGCCCCCAAAGGAAATTCCCCTGAATTCTTTCAATTCTTGCAGCCACAGCCTGAAGGATAGTAAACAAAAATAAAAAGTAGGTGGGAAGACTCGATAGGGTACTTTTTAACAAAATAAGCCTACCTCATTTGGATAAATACAGTCTTTTCCATCCAGCAAGCCGTTTCTCCATCTTTTCAATAATAGGATTCTAAATTGATGAATCCTTATAGTGTGCCCCAAGAGGCATGCCCAAATATCTCATAGGCAGAGTGCCCACCTTACAACAAAGGATACGAGCCAAACCATTCAAATCCCCGACATCGCCAACAGGAACAATCTCACTCTTGCCTATATTAACTTTCAGGCCTGTAATAGTTTCAAAGAAAATCAACAACATCCGCACATATAATAACTATTCCCTAGAAGCATCACAAAGCAATATAGTGTCATCAGCAAAAAGAAGGTGAGAAATATGGATACCCCCACGTCTATGCGACCCCGCTTTAAATCCACAAAGAAAGCCACCATTTTCTGTCCTCTTCAACAGTCTACTCAACACTTCCATAATCATTAGAAATAAAAGTGGAGACAAAGGATCCCCTTGGCGAAGACCACGAGAACTACCAAAAAAACCTTTAGGGGATCCATTAATCAAAACTGAGAATTTAACTGTAAAGATGCACGCCTTAATCCACCTACTCCATCTTGCCCCAAAGCCTATCCTATCCATAAGGTAAAATAGTGCATTCCAATTCACATGATCATAAGCCTTCTCAATGTCCAGCTTTATTATAACACTAGGAATACCACTCTTCAACCTGCTGTCTAAGCATTCATTAGCAATAAGAACCGAATCAAGAATTTGTCTCCCTCCCACAAAAGAATTTTGAGAGTCAGATATCAATTTATCCAACACTCCTCGAAGCCTATGAGCCAACACCTTAGCCAACAATTTATAAAGGCTACCCACAAGACTGATAGGACGAAAGTCTTTGATATTTACTGCATTAATCTTCTTGGGAATCAAACATAGAAACGTGGCATTAAGAGATTTCTCAAAAACACACTAGCTGTGGAAATCTTTGAAGAAAGCCAATATATCCCCTTCTAAAACACTCCAGCATTTCTGAAAGAATGCCATGGTAAACCCATCTGGCCCAGGGGCCTTATCACCTTCTGCATCCTTAAGAGCCTCAATAATCTCCTCCTTCTCAAACTCTCTCTCTAACATATACCTCTCAGTTTCATCTAGACAAGCGAACTCTAACCCATCAATAGTAGGTCTCCAAGCTTTCGGTTCTTGATATAATCTCTAATAAAAATCCACCACCTGATCTGTAATATCTGACTCCTCCTCAAAGAGAACGCCATCCACCTCCACACCCCTAATCTGATTGGTTCGGCTATGGGAATTGGCAATTCTATGAAAGAACTGTGTGTTGTTATCACCCTCTTTGATAAACAGAGCCTTGGACTTCTGCCTCCAAGAAATCTCTTCCAAAGAAGCCAGAAAATCTATATCTGATTTAACCGCCAACCTTCTAGTCTTGTCCTCTTGAGTCAACACCTGCCTCCCTTCTCTCATGTCAATGTCTAAGAGCTCGGTCAAAAGACTCTTTTTTCTAAAAGCTACATCTCCAAAACATGCTTATTCCAGTGCTTCAAATCCCTATTAAGGGCTTTCGGTTTACAAGCTAGAACATGACTTGGAGGTCCCACAAAATGATAACCATTCCACCAATGACGAACCTTATCCACAAAACCCTCCACCTTTAACCACATATTTTCAAATCTAAAAGGATTCTTCCCCCTCAACATACCACCTGCCTCCACTAGCAAAGGACAATGATTCGACACCATCCTAGGGAGAGTTCTTTGAGTCACATCTAAGAAATGCTCTTCCCAATCTGCTGTCATCAAAACTCTATCAAGTCTAGACATAGAAGGACTATCAGAATCAAGAAACCAAGTATATTCACCTCCTACCAAAGGCAAATCAATCAGTGAATGTTTAGCAATGAAATCTGAGAATTTAAACATAGCAGGACTAAAAGAATTACAGCCAAGTCTCTCAGCCGGATAATGGATACCATTGAAGTCTCCAAACAAACACCAAGCCCCAGCCCACCGTGATCTCACTAAGTCTAATTCTGCCCACATTGCATCCCTAAGACTTCCGTCAGTCGGTCCATACACCCCTGAACAGATCCATTCAAAGCTATCTGACACACCCTTCAACATAATTGAAATTGAAAAACTTCCAACTACTGAATCTACCCTCTCAACAACCCTATTATCCCACACCAGAATGACACCCCCAGCTGTATGTATGGCATCTAAGGCCCCCCTAGTCTACAAAAGGGCTACCCCAGAGACTTTTAACCAAGCTGGAACTGGTACTGTCTAGTTTAGATTCTTGCAAGCATACTATATCACACTTCCATTCCCTTAAGAGATTCTTCACAACATCTCTTTTATGGGGATTATTCAAACCCCTCACATTCCATGACAGCATTTTTAAATTCATTTACCAACAGATGAACCCAAACTAGAGGATTTCAAACTGCCTCTAGAACTTCTACCAGAATGCCCATCGTAATTAATAGATGAAAACAAATTTCTTAACTCCCTCATCACCTTTTGGTTTGAGTTGCTTACCCAACGAGTAGTAACAACATTGGCTTACTGCTCCCAAACCTTCTCAAGTTTTTGAAAAAAATCAATACACTGTCTCTCACAACAATCAATTGGGAAACCCACATAAGTACTAAAATCTTTAATCGTCCTACTCACCCATTCTGAAGGCTCCAAAACCTCTTCCACTGAAAACCCATCTAAACCATCTTCCATAGAGATGAGATCAAAAGAACCATTTGGGTCCCACAAAGCCAAAGGTGTAATGACCTCAGGATTAACAGCCTCGTCATCCTTACCCGACATCAAAGAAGCATCCTAAATCAGTATAGGAACCTCAGAGTCAATCAATCCACAACCCACCTCAGAAATAGGAAACTTCAAGTCCGAACCCACCCTCACTTGGCTCTGAACCTGAACTGGGCACCCAGAATTTTTAGTGGTTGTCGAATGAGCTCCAACAGCAGTATTGGCAATCAAAAACCCAACCCTTTGGTCCACAATTTGATCATCGGCAACTGGGAAGTGTGCCGGTTCTCTATTGGCACTCAAGATAGTCTCCACAGTATCACTGTGATCATTTGAACCCGAAACACTATCATCGGGCTTCATATCAGTCGCAAGAGGGCCGCTTAGCCTCTTGCTAAAGCTCTGGAACTCCCCTACCTCTGCCTTGTGAGACAGTTTCTCATCGGACTTTGTATCGGCAGTAGGGGAGCCACCCAATCCCTCACCGGAGCTTGGGATCTCCCCTTCCTCATACTCGTATGTTCTCGATCCTTGCCCAGTCACCCACTCTTTCATTTGTAAATTATCAGATCCATCGCCTATACAGACATGTTTGGACACGTCAAATAAAAGTTGGCCTGACCCATTCTCACAATTGGGTTGGTGGGCTTGAGCAGGTCGACTTACAATGGGCTGTAAATTACCCCAAGAAACAGTCCGTTTACCCTCACCCACCAAGTCAATAGATATTTTTAAACAAAAGTGGGCCTGGGTCCATTTTAAATGACATGCATGTATAGGCCTGCCAGCTGTTGACACACTAGCAGAATTTTTTGAAGCATCAAATCCCCCCAAAGACTCAAACTGATTACGCTGATCAGTTGTATTTAGAAGTTGTTGCACAACACGTAAATTACTCCCTTTATTTTCGTGGCCATTTAATTTTTTCCAAACTTGGGGTTTTTGCATGTCAACTGCTTTTTCAAATTCTCCGCCTCCGGCCACCACCTCTTCCTCCGATCTAGCAATCGTCTTCCCCAAAAAATGTTCACGTAATCTTCTTCTAAACAAAGTCCAACCACCTATCTTGGTCCCTCTGGAACCTGTAGGCAACCCCTTCTTACACCATTGTGGTATTCAAAGATTTCCACAAAAAAGCCACCCTTGTTAAATCTACTAATAAACTCCAAAAGTTTAGAGTTCTCACGTAAACGTTTGAAAAAAGGTGATTTTCGGAAGTTCCATTGATCTAGGTCTGCCAAACAAGCAATAATCCAACCCAAACCCGAACGACCCACCCTAATGGAGCCATGGAACTTACCCCATCATTCATGAATAGCAGAGGAATCTATCCTACCACCCTCAAAAGCTAAAGAAAAAACCTTTGAATCAATACGAAAGACAGCTGAAATCCTCTCTAACCCCCCTGACTGTGTTTTATGATTGGGCTGTTGAGATTTGGGTGGCTGTGTGGGAGTAGCAGTGGGCTTTGATTGTAAAGTTGAAGGGTGTGAAACGGTATCAGTATGGGAAGCTATGGGTACAGGTATCAAGGGGAGTGGTGGTGGTCCCTGACCAAAAGTTGGCCAAAAAAATTGTGGTGGTGTGAAAAAAGGTAAATAGGGATGATATGGGTTATAAGGATGGCAAGTTGGTAGTGATGGTGGTGGTAGTGATGGTGTATATGGATGCTGAAGTTGGACAGGTTGTGGCGGAGGGGGTTGTGGATATGGTGGAGGTGGTAGAAGGGTAGGGCGAGGTGGTAGAGAGGTCATGGTAGAGAGGTCGGCATGCATTTTAGGATTAAGTATATGAATTACAGTGATGGAATTTCCTTGGCCAAACAACCCATAAGCCTTGAATTCAAGTGGCATATCTTGGTGTTTCCATCCTTCAATGTTCAAGGTTCAAATCCCCATCCCCCACTCCCAACTATTGGATAATCATAAAATTATCATAAAAATAGTTAGAATAACTAATAATTACCTTTTCTTTCATAAGGTTTGTACAGAGATCGAATGCATAAGTGACAGTTTAATAGCTAGAATAAGTAGGATTCAAACCCCAAGAACCCACTCCCCTAATTTACCTAGCAAAATAAAAAAATAATATTGAATTTCTATCCAAACCTCTCATCACTTGGAATATATTGAAGTATTTGTGGTTTAACTACGTGTAAAGAATATTGAATAATTACCCCGTACTGAAAATTATTATTTAATACATTGGAGGTATACATTATTCCTTCTATTTAGTTTGTGAATCTCATTATGAGAGGGATAATGCATCTATTTGGCGGTTGTGGGGTTCTGAAAAAAATAACGTATATATCTAATTATGTATGCATTAAATATCTTTTCTTAGCCTTGTTTAATGTAAATTTCGCTAGAACTTGATAAAATGTTTCCCTCTTTAGGCCAAGAAGGAGAATTTTCTTAAGAGCCAGAATCAGAGTACAATAATCAGAGTACAAAGGCTACATAGCACAGTCCAAACACAACCATCCGTACCTCTCTTAAACCCAAGCAGGTACCACGCAGATACCATTTCATATCCAACAGATATTTTCCATACGAAGTCACAATAAACATGCCTAGAAAATATGCAAATTCTAGATCTTTATTGAAAACAATGGCTGAATCAGAATGGCACCCATTCTCCAAATTTTTAATTCTCACTCCTTTTTGGCTTGTCTGAAGCATGAATTACCTGAAACAAAATTCATCCAAATAATTTAGTTAAAACCCAACTTGGAAATTTGGTGAAAAAACATATTAATTTTAAGTGCTCATAGAAGCAAGCAGACTGGTGTGTACCGTATTAGCAGAACCAGGAATCCAATCATTAGTGGCTGGGTTACGTTGGCAAGAGGTGTGGCAGCTAGCCACAGACTCAGGTTCTAGGTGGAAGCATTGGCCATTATTGTCCCCCATTTTGATGAACCCTGTTCCTGTCTAAATTACAAATACTTAAAACAATCAATTTTTTTTTCTCTGCTAGGCAAAGATCCAATTATAAAATTTTAATTGTTTTATTACACGGTCTTTCATATATTATGTCTCAGCATTGAATGAGTAGCCATGTGATTTTATTGGTTTGAAGTTAAGGAAACACAGTGTCAAAAGACTCAAAACAAATAATAAACTACTTGGTTCTTTTTTAGTTAGTACAATTTTGTGAATAGAACGTATAAATATTTGGAACCCTTTTTTTTTCTTTCTTTTTGGTTTATGAAACATTTTGATAATCATGTTGATTTTGTTAGATATTAGTGATGAATTATACAAAAAAGTGCCATAAGAGGCTACTAATTTCTTAACTAGAGAAGAAAGAGAGAAAAACAAAATTGCACTGTAGGTGGCAGTATTAGTACCGTGTGGTGCTCTTTGTCAACACAGTTGAGATCCTTGTAATACTCTGTCTCCACAAATTCCTCTGTCACTTTGCCTCCATCGTAGATCAGCTTCTGCTTTAGTCAGTTACAGAACAGAGCATGTCAAATTTTATAGACATGGGTAAATAATAATTAACAAAAAGACATCGCAACAAGCGTTTGTAGTCCAACGGTTAGGATAATTGCCTTCCAAGCAATAGACCCGGGTTCGACTCCCGGCAGACGCAAAAACATTTTTCCTGTTAATTATTTTTTTCATTTTTTCAAACAAACAAATTGAGAAATGAATAGAAGTTGTCTAAAAAGAAAAACCAACCTGAGGATCATTTTCGAGACGTTGGAACTCAACGAGTTCGGGGATGAAATTGTTGTCGTTGTTGTTGTTGTTGTTGTCATTATTTGAGTTTGAGTTAGAGAGAGCATCGACATATTGAGTAGAATACTCACTACGCTGAGGCTTAGTGTGGCGCTTTGGAGCTGCTTCATCAAAGTACTCTCTTGCCTTTGCTTCCAACTTTGCTTCTTCTTCCACCGACAAGTGATCGTCACTCCTATTTGGCCTTTCCCTACAGCACTCCATTTTTTTCTCTTATTAAAATTTCTCTCTCTCTCTCTCTTTCTTTTTGCTATAATTGAGCTACAGAATTTAGATATGCCTATGCCTATGCCTATGCCTATGCTTAAATAGATGATATCAGATTTTTTTTTGCCTTTGGTTTTGTCGACTTGATAGTACAATCATTTGGGAAAAATATCAACCTTTTTGGAAAAATATCTTGGAAAGCTGGTCTCAGGGACCGGTAGATAGGTGGCAAGTTGGACTTTTTCTCCTAACCGACTAGTAGTTGATTACAAGAATATATTACATACACATATTACATCTATATAATTTTGTGCTCTTGTTTTTAAATTTATAAAATATATAGATATCAAAATATTTTGTTTTAAAGTAATAGACAAATTAGAATGTTTAATGGATAGATTTTAAAACTTTGGTCAAATTAGTTTTTTGAAATATATGATAGAATTTTAAAAATCAATTAGTTTAGTTTATGGTGTAAGATGTAAGTAAAATTCAAACTACAGATTTCTTATTTAAAGACAATAGATTTTACTAGTTGAAACTCCAGGTCTCGAGTCTCTTGTTAGCAATAATCTCTATATGCAAATACAATTTTACATTTTATCATATAACAATACAGCCTCACGAGAAAGCTGTAAAAATGTGTAAAAGAATTGTCTATTAATATGATAATCATCCGTCTTAACTACAAAAATGTGTAAGATGTTGTCTTAGATTGTTTTTTTTTTTTTTTTTTTTTTTTTGCTACATTAAGAGTTCCACTATAGGAGATTGAACCCTACGGGCCTACACGTCTCCTATAGGAGGTACCTTAGACAAAGATGTTTGGTAGTTAGTCAATTGTAATATAAATGTTTTATTGCTGAACTCCTAAAAGCTAGTATACCCCAAAATATTAATTTATTGACTCTTTAATAAGAGCTTAGGACAAATAAAGTGTAATTTTTTTAATGAAATTGGCAAAAAAATTATTGCTAATAAAAATATTTACAAGGAGTACATGTTGGGGGAAGACAGTGCCTCAAAGCAAATTACAAAGAAAATATAGCCAAATAATTATACAAATTGTAAATCATAAAGATGCGACCAATACAATTTTCTATAACAAAAAATCTATAACAGAGAAAAAAAAAATGAAGATTATTAAAATCTTTTTTTTAAAAAAAAAAAAACTACTTCCTAAGCTAAATGCATGGGAAATAAGGGTTGACAACCCCTAAAAGCAAATAAGAAAGGCAGAGAGATCAATAAGAAAGGCAGCATATGACTCTTGAGGGACGCACTATCTGACACTTGTGATGGCGATCAATAGAAGCTCAGGCACATATTAGCAGCAAGTAGCTAACATGCACCAAAAGAAGTCTAATTCTCACCCATTCCTATGATCCCTTTATTGCATTTGGTATATGCATTCTTTGTCAAGAGATCTAGATCTCATTATTATTGTGAGCAAATGATTTTTAAGATAATTATTGTAAAATCATATTGAAAATTTCTGTACAAATGAGTAGAGTGCATGATGTTCAAGATAATTATTGTAAAATATTATAAAGAAGTCTAATAGGAATGGAGTACACATTAGTTATATTCAATTCCATAAACTAAAGGAACTTTACCAAAAAAAAAAAAATAAATAAATAAACTAAAGGAAACTAATAACATCATGAGGAGGTTTGGAGGAGAATCAAGCACCATTGGATCAATTAACACTAGTTTGATAATTTTTTAAGTTATTTTCATTTTAATCCTTTATGTTTCAATTTTTTTTTATTTTAATTCTTCATATTTAATTTTGTTTTTATATTGGTCATACTACCCATTTTATGTTAGTAAATATGATAATTACAGGCAAACACACCCAAAAAAAAAAAAAAAACTTAGAATCTTTTTTGACCTCACCTTTTAGAAGATTCAAATCTTCTAGAGTTCCTAAGATACTTTACGACATTAAGTTCTTTTAATCTTAACCTTACATTTTATAATGAATGGTTCAAGTTAAGCCATGTTATCAATCCACTTAAAAAAACCTTAAAATAATTAACCCACCTTAACTATAATGATTCCACCTTAGCTTTTGAAACTAAGGGCTCGTTTGGATTGGTCATGACTCAGTTTTCACAACTCATAATTCAAAATTCATAATTCAAACTCAAAACCCATAACTTATAACTCAATTCTCCCTATAACTCAAAAACTCCAAAACTTTTGTTTGGTTACAAAACTGAGTTACATATCTCAGCTTTTAACTTCACTTTTTACCAAAGTGGTGGAGCCCACCCCACTAACAGTAAACAAAATTGCTTGGAGACGGAAGATGGAGATATGAGCAGGTGAAAAATCATAATGCTGCATGCATGATGTCAATCCTCAAAAAGAAGAACTTATCAAATTTGGGATTTATTTTTTATAATAATTAAAGGAAAATGTTAATGAATGTCCTAAAGACATTGTTTTAGGAATTATTTTTATAAACATTTTATGGGAAAATGATAAAACAATTAATTTTTTGACAGTTTTTTATATTTTTCATAAAAGTGGTGTTAAAAACTTTCTTAATATGATTTATTAACAATTATTCTAAAGACACCTGTTAACATGACTCAATTCAATAAGGATAAAATTTTAGACAAAATTTAGATACAGTACCTTAGGTGCTGTTCTTTAAGTTCCACTCTTAAAATTCAATCATGTGGCTATTTAACTTAAAAATACACTTCCATCCCATGAGAAAAAAATCATATGGCAGAATTTTAAAATGGGAACCTAAGAAACAGCACCTACGTATTGTACCTAAGTCTTGCTCAAAACTTATGTATCGCAAACATCTAATTGCATTAACCAATAAAGATTATTAGCAGCAAGTAGCAAACATGCACCAAGAGAAGTTTAATTCTCACCCATTCCTATGATCCCTTTATTGCATTTAGCATGTGCATTCTTTGTGAAGAGATCTAAGTCTCATTATAATTATGAGTAAATGATGTTTAAGATAATTATTGTCAAATCAAATTGAAAATATGAATGGAGTGCGTGATGTTCTAGATAATTATTGTAAAATATTATAAAGAAGTCTAATAGGAATGGAGTACACATTAAATATATTCAATTCCATAAACTAAAGGAAATTAATAACATCATGATGAGGATTGGAGGAGAATAAAAAATCTCAATTAATACTACCTCCGTCTCAATATGTTTGTTCTCTATTCCATTTTGGGATGTCCCAAAATATTGTCATATTTCTAAAAATAAAAATTATTAATTTACTAATGTTCCTATTATACTCCTACTTTATTTTCAAAACTATTTGAAAAGAAAACTAACTAATATTTTTTTAAAACAAAATTAATTTAATTGGGGCACCTTTTTAATTGTCTTATTAAGAATAACTCTTTTTTAAAAAGCTGATAAATTTATTTAAGGGTAGTTTTGTAAACTTATACATTTTTATAGGGCAAACAAAACAATAAATGATGTTTCCTTAAAAAGTTTGACTTTTCAAACAGGACAAATAAATTGAGACGGAGGGAGTACTAGTTTGATAATTTTTTAAGCTATTTTCATTTTGATCCTTTACGTTTTCATTTTTTTCATTTTAATTCTTCATCTCTAATTTTGTTTTTATATTGGCCATACTACTCATTTAATGTTAGGCATAAATGCACTTTTAGTCCTTACATTTTGGCTTTATTCTATTTTGGTTCCTACATTTTAATTTTACCACTTTTAGTCCCTAAACCAATTAACGCGTGTTATTTTCGTCATTTCTGTCTGTCAACCGACGAAAATATCTGAAGTGGCTGGCAGAGGAATTAAAATATTATAAAAAATGCCACATCAACATCTAATTTTTTTGGGATAATTACAATAAACCCACCTGTAGTATGACCCGTTTTCACTTTACCTACCCGTGGTTTAAAACTTTACACTTTGCCCACCTGAGGTTAGTTCCGTTAGCCTTTCGTAATCCATCTCTCCATTTGCTGTTAGAAAAACACATTTTTAGGGAAAAACAAACATAACAAAAATCAAAAAGTAAGGGTTTTGATTGCTTAAGAACTTCTAAAGAACAAAGTGGAGGAATAGCGCACACAAATCCCACTCTGATCTTGGCTTCTCTCCCCACTGTGGCTGGGATTCAAAGTGCGTTTGAAGTTGGAATGGGGGGTGGGTTTGCTATTGTGGTTGGGTTTCATTTGAGCTACCTCAAAAAAATCCCTTCTTCTTCTTCTCTCGACGGCCCTTTCTCCCCAAATCCCCTAACTCCCCAAAACCCCACTTTGGCAGAGAAGAGAAGAGAAGCAAAGGAAGCTTAGAAAGAAGGAGGTATTTATTTGTGGTATTGGGTAATTGTTGGAAATGGATTCAGATCAGGGGAAGCTATTCATAGGTGGGATTTCATGGGAGACCACTGAGGAAAAGCTGAAGGAGTACTTTGAGAACTATGGTGATGTGGTCCAGATAGTGGTCATGAGAGACAAGACCACTAGTAGACCCAGAGGCTTTGGCTTTGTTGTCTTTGCAGATCCTTCCATTCTCAATAGGGTTCTTCAGGACAAGCACACCATTGATGCTAGAATGGTCTGACTCACACCTATAATGGGGTTTTCTTCTTTTTTTTTTTTAATTTTTTTTTATTTTTTTTTTATTTCCTAGGTTTTTGTTGTCTGTTGGTAATTGTAATGATTTGGCTTCTGGGTCTTTTTTGTTTGTTTGTTTTCTTATTGGGTTATTGTGGTTCTGCTTCAATTTTTTTTATGCTTGTTTGTATGGAATTTTGAGTTTTTGGGTATTTGGAAATCTTATGTTCTTGTTGCGAAATTGTGGTTCTGTTTAATTTATGCTGCCACTGATGTTTGTTCTTGGGATTTTGTTGTTTCTGAGTTTAATCGTGATGGGGGTAATGTGGTTTCTCATTTTATTTTGTTCAATAATGTTGTTTTTGAACTCAAATTATCCCGTGGTTTGCTATTCCTTCACTTTGTTCTTATAGAAGTTCTTAAGCAATCAAAACAAACAACTTTTTGATTCTTGTTATATTTGTTTTTGCCTAAAAATGTGTTTTTCTAACGGCAAACAGAGAGGTGGGTTACGAAATGCTAACAGAACTAATCTCAGGTGGGCAAAGTGTATAGTTTTAAACCATGGGTAGGTAAAGTGAAAACGGGCCATACCACAGGTAGGTTTACTGTAATTATCCAAATTTTTTTATTATAAATAATTTGTCAATTTTAACTAAATAAAAAAAAGAAAAAAAAGAATTAAAAACAATAAAATATATAAATTTAGATCTAATTCATTTTAAACAAGAACATATCACAAATTTAAACATCAATACAAGAACATAAGACCACGAACCCAGAACCAAACCCAAACTCAAATTTAAAAACACAAAGAACACAATGACAAACATAAACTAGATTTAAAAATTTGAGCATAAGCCTCTCTCTCTCTCTCTCTCTCTCTCTCTCTCTCTCTCCATTACCAAAAAACCCTTTGTCTCTCTCTTTCTCCGATGGTTCTCTCAGACAAATCTTCGTGTCAATCTTTGATCTCGAGCTTCGTTTACTCCTCTTCCTCCACCATCTCCACCTCGCACAAATCCTTCGGTCTTGACAAGACCATGCTTGGTGCTGCTGCTCTAGCAAGCTCCAACAACGGCGTCTCATCTTTGACCAAGAACTTCATTGTTTCGGCGCTAAGCGAGCCGGCAAGATCGAGATGTACTCGCCGGCCTTCTACGCCGCTTGTACTGCCGGCGGTATTCTCAACTGTGGTCTCACTCACATGGCTGTCACTCCTCTCGATCTTGTCAAGTGCAATATGCAGGTCTGATTCTTCTAGATCCCTCGCTTTCTTCCGTTTTCAGCTACTTTTTGGCTTGGGTTGATGATAGTGGGTTTTCTCTAAGATTGGTGGCTGTGGCGTTGTGAACCCCAAGTAGTGGTGGTTGTTGATTGGTTTGGATTCGTTGGTTGTGGTGGGTTTGATGATTTTTTCATGTTGGAGGTTTCAATGGAGGATGGGGATTTTGTATGAATTTTTGCATGTTTATTTGATAAGAAAATACAAGAAAAAAAAAAAACTTAGATTATTTTAATTTTCTGGGCAACCCGAAGAACATGTTACCCATTGTTATTCCGAAAATAATGAAAAAAAATTTATTTAGGTAAAATTAATAAATTAATTTTTTTTAATTTAGATGTTGATGTATCATTTTTTAATGTCAAAATAAATTTTTTTTATTATTATTTTAATAGTGTTGTCAATCATGTCAATTTTTTATGTTAGTTGGCTGACGTTAAAAATTGATATGACACGCACTAATTGATTTAAAGACTAAAAATGATAAAATTAAAATGCAAAGATAAAAAAAAAAAAAAAAAAAGAGTCAAAATGTACATATTAAAAGTGCATTTACGCGTTTACGTTAATAACAATAAGATTACCTTAAATGGCAAACACAGACCTAAAAAGAAAAAAAACTTTGAATCTTTTTTGCCCACACTTTTTAGACCCTCAACCAAACAAAACATAAGTGCTCGGACCCAAACCAAAGGGCAATAATTAATGGATAATAAAGAGATGGGAAAGATGGTCCACGTGACGTGACTGGTTAAACAGAGTCAACTAAAGTCACAGATTCCAATTTTTTACTTTTTTTATTATTTAAATTAAGGTACTTTTAAAACATTATTTAATAATTTATTTAAAAAAAAATTTGACACCAATTTTATAATAAATAAATATCAAAATATTAATCCTTATTTTTTTCTATAAAAACTTTATTTAAACAAATTATTAACCAATAACATTTGTTAGTATTTTTTTATTTCCGCCGTTCTGCTTAAAAAATCACAGAGTCCTGATCTCTACCGTACACCTGTCCCCCAGTAACATTATAGTACGACTCAGATGGGGAGTATCCATATACTCATAGATAATTAAGGCCTGTTTGGTGGCCAAGTTTAAACTCAAATTTTCATATTATAAACAATATTACACGTATTTTTATATTTTTTTTACCTATACATATTTTAAAAAACTCCAAACTGCAATTCTTAAACTGCTCTACCAAACAATCTTAAGAAGTCGTTTGGTAATATTGTTTTAGTAACGTTATTTATATATTTTTTTAAATATATATATTTAAAAAAAGTGTAAAAATATGTATAATATTGTTTAAATACTGAAAACTGTAGTTCAAAATACACTGCTAACCCCTTAATTCCCACAAACCAAGTTGTGTGACTATTCTCCAAAAAAAAAAAAAAAAAAAAAAACATAGAAATGATTCTATGCTTTATAATAAAAGTTTGGGTGGGTACAGTGGGCACTGGCCACTTCCCAATCTTCTCTCACTCACAATGTTCAGTAGCGTCAGTTGAGAGTTGAGGACCCATAGTCCTTTATCATAGCAGTACCTTTCCTTCCTAGCCAAGCCAGAGAGACACTCGCAGGTCCACTATTCCACCACCACTCAACTCTCAAGCTCAGCGCTCTCCACTCTCCAGGAATAATAATAATAATACTAATAATAAAGCACCCCCAATTTGAAACCATAATTGACAGACAGAGCCTCTTGATTGTTGACACAGAGAAATCCAGAGAAGCGAAACAAGATTGGGTTTTAGTGCACAGTGACAAACAAAAACCCACAAATAGGTTAGACCTCTTTGCTAGAGGATAGCTATTGTTGAACTTAAACCCTTGTAGCTGTTGTTTCATTTTTTCTTTGTTTTAATTTAATAACATTCCCTTTTTTGACAAAGCTTTGTTTTTTATAGGTTTTTTTGACAAAGATGTTTACTTGTTTTAATGACATTTTACTTTTTTGACAAAGTTGTTTACTTGTTTCAATGACATTTCAATTAAATATTGCAATAAAAAAGGAAATTAAACTTTGATGTTAATTAAATGAGCTTCATTAATCAATTGCACTTGCGTGTTTCTTTTGTGTCCTGCTCTGCTCATTTAATTATGTGCGAATAATAAATAATAAAGGGTCTTTGTTTTCTTAAATGCTGGTGGAAAAGCTTTGATCTGATTCTCAAGAAAAAAAAAAGCTTTTAGAAACAGTCAGTGAGTGTAGTGCTTGAGCTTTGAGTTTATCTGATCTGCTGCTTCTTTCTTCTCTGAAGAAAATGACAAGCAAGGCGTCAAATTTCTCGGATCTGATCCAAAGAGTCGCCGCCTCTTGCTTGCTTCATCCACTAGCCGCGAGCCGCCACGAGAATCGAGCTGGAGATGAGGAAGACGGGTCCGAGTCCGAGTCAGAGTCAGAGGCAGAGTTCAAGTCCGAAGAAGAAGAAGAAGAAGCAGCAGAAGAGAAGGAAAAGTACAAGGAATGGTGGGAAGGGACGAAGGAAGAGGCGAGGATAGAGAAAATGATGGAGATGGAGAGAGTGATGAAGGAAGTGTTCGAGGCAGTGTCGTCGATGAAGAGAGCTTACTCGACCCTGCAACAAGCGCATTGCCCGTGGGACCCGGAGAAGATAAGGGTGGCTGACGTGGCAGTGGTGGGTGAGCTGAAGAGGCTGGCTGTGTTGAGAGAGAGATTCAGGAGGAGTAGCTACAATGGAAGTAGAGGAGGAGGAAGAAGTGGAGGAGTAGTGGGGGTGAGAGAGGTGGTGGCGCCGTATGAGGCGGCGGTGGAGGAGCTGAAGAGGGAGGTGAAGGTGAGGGAAGTGGAGGTGGAGAATCTGAAGGAGAAGCTTAGGAATGTTGCTACACTCACTACTGCTACTGCTACTACTACTACTGTTACCAATGGAAAGAAGGGAAGGTCCCACTCTCACTCTTTGTCAAAAAAGAAGCTTTCTTGCACTCTTCAACCTCAAGGTCAAGCTCTAAAATTCTATCCTAATGTTTTTTTCTTTCCTAAAACTTTTTATCAATTCTACTACGACACCTCGATTTGTTGGGTAGTTTTTACTTTTTACAGTTACACCCCCATCTTTTCACACTGCACACTTCAGTCTTCATAGTTTTTTTTTTTTTTTTTTTTTGATAAACACTTCAGTCTTCATGGTTCTTTTAGTTAATAAAATGCTGAAACTAATGGCAATCTTATTACAAAGTGATGTCACAATAAATGCAACTAGTGCTAGATGTACATTAATAATATGAGAAATAAATTTCTTAATTACATTTTTGGATAGTGTTTAAAAAATTGACACTTAGCTTTGTTTAGTAAAATTGCTAATAATCCTAGCATCAATACTTATAGCTAGATGTATGTTTTAACTGTTTACATTAATTCAAAACCAATAGTATCATTAACTTCTCCCGGCATTGGAACTAAAACTAGTAATTATTCTGTAATTCAAAAATACAACAATGCTATACTCATTTCTCTCATATGAATAATGAGTCTTACCATAAATTTAATTAATAGGACCATCATTCAGGTGAAAGGAGGGAGTACTACTAACCAAATAGTTTTCCAGCCGAAATTGTTCCTCTCCTCCCCTCTCCTTTTTATTCCAAAAAAACAAAAAAGGGAAAGAAAGTATTTTCTTCTCAGTTATGACTAGAACTCACTCAATTTAGTTCCTTGAATTTTACTTCAATTGTTAAATTAATCATGAAAGTTTAAATTTTGTCAATTAGTTTGGTCATTTGGTCCAAGACTGTTAGTAAACAACATTGTTTGAGCTTTTTTTCATTAGAAACTTAATTGAAACCATTCATGAGATCTACCACTTAATAGATCTTATTGTTTGATGAGTGATTTTTCTAAAGATTTAAAAATGTTTACATAGCTACATTTGCTAACAAATTTGGACGGAAGGTCTAGATTGTCTCATTTTGACAAAGTAAGAGCATCTACAGCAGTGGAGCTAAAAATTTAGCTTTTTAGCTCCACCAAAAGTTACTTTATCTATTATACCTACACATATGCTGTAGCAGTGGATCTATTTTAGCTATTAACGTAATAAAATAATATAAACATCACAATAAAATAATATACCACCTACAATAAAATAATATACCACCTATAATAAAATAATATATCCCACTACCCAAAAAAACAACCCAACACCATCCACAACCACCTCTACTATCAGCCACCACCACCACCAGACACAACCAAACCCACAAACAAAATAAAAAATCAAACCACCATCATAGTCACCAATCCACCACCACAGCCACCAAACCCACAGGAAAAAAAAAATCAAACACCGTACCACCAAACCATAGCCACAACAACCACCATCGCCACCACCACAGCCACCAAACCAGAAGAAAAAAAAAAATCAAACCCACAGAAGAAAAAAAAAAATCAAACATCATTCCCATATGAAAATACATTAAAAAAAAAAAAAAAAAAAAAAAAAACAAACAAACAAACAATTTCAATCACAGTAAAGAGAATATAGAGATGGCGTGGGTCTGATCAGAGGACTGGGCGGAGGCGTTGATCGGCGGAGTGGGGAGGACTGGGCGACGTGGGTCTGATCGGAGGATTGGGCGGAGGCGTGGATCGGCGGCTTGGGGCTTGGGCCGGTGACGTTGAGGCCGGCAGAGGGGCACGGACTGGGCAATGGGGTTTGGGGAGATTGGCGATGGGGCTTGGCGTGGGTCGACGAGCTGGGTCGGTGGAACAAGTCGGCGGTGAGGGAGCTGGCTGGCGAGCTGAGGGATGAGGGAGGTCGGCAAGCTGAGGGATGAGGGATGAGGGAGGCCGGCGAGCTAGAGAGAAAAAAAAATTGACCCATGAGCTGAGGGATGAGGGAGATGAGAGACCGGTGAGCTAGAGAGAAAAAAAAATTGAGGAAGAAAGAAGAAAGAAGAGAAGCCGGAGAGAGAGAGAGAGAGAGAGAGAAAAGGAAAGGAATATTTTAATGAGAGAGAAGAGAGAAGTGAAATAATTTTTTTTTTTTTTTCTTTTTTAGCTTTGAGCTACAGTGCACATCTATCTTACTGTAACTGAGGAGCTAAATCTAAAAAAGATTTAGCTCCACTGCTACGTGATGGTTTTTTGGTATTTGGAGCTAAAAAATAGCATTATACCTATATAGCACCACTACTGTGAGTGCTCTAAGAAACTAAAATTGACAAAAATTAAACCTTATGGACTAATTCGACATTTGAAGGGGGGAAATTAGGTAAAGGACTGATAAAATTTTAGCCTAAATTGTAGGAACTAAAACAATAAAAATTTCCTAGAAGGTTTTACGTTCTTCTGGTTGTATTGATAATATGTAAGGAATCTGATAACCTACTTTTAATTGTAACAGGTGCAGTAGCCCCAACTTCTGAGCTCTTTGAAACTACAATGAGCCAGGTTAGAGAGGCATCCAAGTCCTTCACATCCCTCCTCCTCTCCCACATGCGCTCTGCCCACTGGGACATTGCTGCTGCTGTCCGTTCCATTGAAGCTGCCACCACTGCCACTGATAGTATCACCTTTACCAACAACACTTCATCTGCCATTGCTAGCCACCATGCCAAATATGCTCTTGAATCCTACATTTCCCGCAAAATCTTTCAAGGATTTGACCATGAGACCTTCTACATGGATGGCAGCCTCTCATCCCTCCTCAATCCAGACCAGTTTCGCCGTGACTGCTTCACCCAGTACCGCGATATGAAGGCAATGGACCCTTCTGAACTTCTTGGGATCTTGCCGACCTGTCACTTTGGCAAATTCTGCTCCAAGAGGTACCTTTCCATTGTTCATCCCAAAATGGAGGAGTCCTTGTTTGGAGACTTGGAACAGCGGCGCCAGGTATTGGCCGGGAACCATCCTAGGAGTCAGTTTTATGTTGAATTCTTGCAACTTGCCAAGGCTGTGTGGCTGCTTCACTTGCTGGCATTCTCACTTGACCCAGCACCTAGTCAGTTCGAGGCAAGTCGGGGAGCTGAGCTTCATCCACAGTATATGGAGAGTGTTGTTAAGTTTTCAAACGGGCGCATGCCTGCAGGTCAAATTGTGGGTTTCCCAGTTAGTCCTGGATTCAAGCTTGGAAACGGTTCGGTTATTAAGGCTAGGGTTTATCTGGTATCTAGGACGTAAGGCAAACAATTGAGGTTGTTATATGTCAAGCTGGCTGTTCTTAAACAATTAAAGGGCTTTTTGGGATTGTTTGTTTATTACTAATGCTGTTAGGATATCATTAGGTTATTCTTGTAATTAAGACGGTTAGATCACTAATGAGAAGGTAAATGTAATATTAACATTTGCTGTTTTTGGAACCGGATGTAGCCACTTCAGATTCTAGACTTGAAATCTGGAACCACTTAAGCAGTCTTAATTGATGTTTTCCATTTTGTTCCAAGCAATGCAGGCTTATGTTTCATTGTTAGAGCTATTGCCATCAATGGAGGACCATGTTTATGCGTAAGATACCAAGATATATTGCAGATGAAACAAGAGTTCTGAAATTCATTTCATTGCAGTTTCAAATATGCCTTACTAGTCCAATCAGTCTGTATTTAAAATAACGGGTCACCAGGCCATGAAGAGCTAATTGTACAAGATGTTCTGCAAGATATCACCATTGGCTAGTAAATTAACAATAATATCAATCTAAAGTCTAGATGAGATCTAAATGAGCAATTGGCATAACATCTCAGTAAATTGATCCAAAAAATCTATACAGGTAACATCGAGAACAACTCAACCCTCAGATCTTGCCACGGGTATAACCACTCAATTTCTTTTCCTTTCAGACCGGTAAACAAGTACACGATGAAAATCCCACAATATAGTGGTTTATTTTCATTCAAATTTACAACGTAATAATGTACGCAATGTCAAATTTGGAGAAATGGCAAGGAAAGCCGCTTGCAAACTATCACAAAAGGATCAATAATAACGAATAACTTTTCAAGTCACTCTAGTTTGACAGTCTATTCAATGTTACATACACTACCCTATATAAATAACTGAGTGGTGAACCAAAAAATGTAGTGGTGATCTTATCTCTCCACAAAAAATCAGAAATAGATGAAGAGGCAATTTCCAAGCAAAGGCTGCACCTTCCTGCTTGCTAATTCCAAACCAGGAAAGCTATAGAGTTGGACTTCACCTCAGAAAATTCTCTTGGCCTGTCATGGAGATGAAATAATGAGCACTTTCAAGATTTTCAATGACAGAGTGGTTAATTGACTTATATGTAGGTTAAGCAAAAGTAAATCAGCATAAGCCTCTGCAAACACTCAAAATGATTATTAAAATTTTTATATTAAAAGAATCAATACTTTCAAGCTTCACAGAGAATCATGAACACAAAAAGATCTACCAACCTAAAAAGATTTTTTTTTTTTTTTTTATAATTATATTTCTTAGTTGAGGATAATCCATAAGGTTCAAAGACATAATAACTAAACATAGTAGTCTACTAAAGTCTAATGTGAACGGTCATGCAATTCCAGAATTGTGCCCACTTCATATGTGAAGAGTGTCATCAGGCCAATTCAGCAGTCCTGCATTAGAAATGGAACTCTAGTTTGCACATCTGGACCAATGAAACTCATGGTAGATACAGTGAGACAAATATTTCAATAGCAAATCCACATTCCATGAATGAAAAACCATAAGTGGATAAACTGAAGAGACCTGGTGCACTACCTTATGGAACACCAATTTACACTTACCTATGAGCATAGGCAATTCTTCTAGTCTAGAAAAAAGTTCGTTTAACATTCCAAATTCTAGTACATTTTCTCTATGTCTAAAAGAATGAAATAGTAAACTCCATTGCATATGAATGAAAACTGCAGGATGAATAGCAATTCCCAGAATCAGGTGCATGCAAGTACCTAGATTTAACTAAAATTCAATACCAAGATGCATTAACATAATTTTAATATCTTACTTGCTCAAAAGTTAGAAACATAATAGCATTCCAAGAACCCAGCCGGCCAAAATTAGGGAAGAACCCTTTATAAAAGGCAAAAAATCCCTGCAATATATAATTTTTTATGAGTTAGTGCTTATTTTACTGAAGTTGATGGTCCATGCAGACATTTATGTCAAGTTCTTAATCAAGAGTAAGAACTTGTTTCTCATTTTAAAAGGAAAAAAAATCCCTGCAATATATAATTCAATTGATTTTTTTTTATTGTTAAGTTCCACGTGCATTCAGCCTCCACCCTATATTTTAGGCAGAGGAGATCACTGGTTTCTCATTATATTCCTCTATCCCCTTTTTTTTTTTTTTCCTGATAAGTAGATAGTAGGGGAGGGAGGTGGTGCAGTTCGAACCACAAACATGGGACACCACAAAGGATGCCATTGCCGTTGAACTATCACTTGAACCCCTCTGTTCCATTTTATATGTTCACTTTAGAATCCAATGTTCTAAGGGGATGTGTTATTTAATGCATCATCTTTTAAATTAAAAGGCATAAGTTTTCAACGTTATCATCTTTAATTTAAACTCATACAAAACAAGAGGACAAAATCAGTAACTTTTTTCAATACAATAAAAGGCAATTTTAGGATTTTTTTTTTTGATAAGTAGAAAGATTAATAATAAGAGGTGTACAATTTTTTTTTTTTTTTAAATTGAAAATTTGATAGTTAGAGTTGGAGAGGAGAGATTTGAACCCTAGATGTCTCCATTGGAAACACCAAGAGATGCTACTTGAGCTACAAGTCTCTTGGCTAGGAAAATTATTAAAATTGTTCTTATTGACTTTTCAAAGTAGATAATGTGTTGGGATATTCCAAAAAGTAATAATGGACAAAAAAAATGGAACATAGAAGAGTTTTTTTTTCCTTGAATGATCTCCATTTTGGAAATCGGTAGCCTTTTAGAGAGTCCAATCTAAAGTGTCTTTGTGAGGTGTGTGTGTGTGTGAGAGAGAGAGAGAGAGAGAGAGAGGGGGGGGGGGGGGGAGGAGAGTAATATTCACAAATACATAAAAGAAAATTATTAACTTCAGAGACAAATCAACATACCTCACTCTTCAAAGTTTTGATGAAGCAATCAAGCGTGTTTTTGTAAGTTGAATCTCCCATCATTCTAGATTTCACCTGGAACATAACAAGCATGGCATCCAAGCCAACATTGACTGACTAGCTCATCCTTAAAAAACTATATAAAATTGCTTCATATGATAAGAAACAAATTTTGATCACAATCTTTCACTAGCACAGCCGCGTTAAAGCCTGCAGCGAATAATTTTGCAGATTATGCTACAACAGGAAAACAGCTTCAACAGCAATAAAAAGTTAGAAAAGCAAGAAAGCTTGCACAGATTCACTCATATAAAAAAAAATATCATCTCATAGTCAAAACGAACTTATGAAGATATTTAAATGTTATCAGTACTATTTACAAGGTTACACACATGAGAGACAGCATGTGACTCTTTTGAATCCAAAATAGTTGGTTTTTATAATTATCATGTCATGCTTGTTTTAAATTATCCAAGATTTGCATCGTGTCCATCATATTATCAATTTTTCCATCAGTGTTGCAAATTTCAACAAAGTTCAGTGGAAATTTTCTTAAATGAAAACAGTTCTGGAGGACTGAGTCTGATATAAAAGCTTGAATTTAGAGCTGATTTGTCAGAATCATTGAAACAAAGAGAACACCTCAGAAATAATGACAGAATAAATTCCTACAATAGTGAATGTCAACTTGTCATATACAAACATACAACTATAAATCAAAGCATACGAAGATGAAAGTAGACTATTGGAAGACTGTAAACCATACAATTTGTGGCTAAAAGTAGAGGAAGCAGAAAAAGAATGCATACCACATCAACAGGAGAACCAATACAGACAGCAAAGAAACCTGCACCTAGACCAGCTAGCAGATGAGTTAAGATATTATCCATGAACCCTGGAATGTTCAAAATCATCTGCATAAGTATAGTGTGTTAGGACATTTTGGAAGTAACTTAACATAGCAACAACTTCGAAATACAAAACAAGGTCAACTTAAAAGACCTAATACTTTTATGTTACCTGTTTCACTTGGTCATAACTGGCTAGTTCAGCAGCATTTACTATAGCATTTCTTGCTACATTGGGGCCAAGGCCAGTCCACAGTGCCCCTAAACCTTCCTAATTTTTTATAGATATTTGAAATGATACACTTAGATACTGGGAAAAAGAAGAAGAAGAAGAAGAAGAAGAAGAAGAAGAAAAGAAAAGCACAATACTACTGCAAGAAAACTGACCTGCTTCACTATGGTGAAATAAGCATCCCAAGCTCCAGAATAACGCCTAGGCACGCCAGCTGGCAATTTTCCTTCTGCTTGAAGCCGAACTTTGACAAGATCAGTTGGATTAGCCACAATAATTGCTATAGCACCTGTCAAGTTTTTTTATTTATTAAAAAAAAAAAAGGCTTGTTATGAAATCTAAAGAAGCAATGGGAATGGTAACAATAGTTTGAGAAAGTTAATACAGGTTGTATGCAAATTCGAACAGCAGGCAGGAAAGTGAGAAACATTTTCACCTGTTAAAAAAGCAGCAAGTATTTTGTGGTATAAAGGAATTTCTCCAATAAATTCGCTGCCAACTAGATATCTTTTGACCTGTTCAACATGCAATTTATGAATACACATAAACTTGTGACACTGAGAAAGCATAAGAATTAATCGTATTCATGAAAAGAACATATAATAAACTCACAGGACCATATAAGCCAATCCGTAAGCCTCCATAAAGACACTGGCGTTGTAATCCTGGAATAAGGCCTTTCCAAAGTGCCGACAAACCTTCTTCCCTGGCAATGGTGGCCATAGTACCCAACAAGCCTCTATATTTGGGAAAACCCACTCCATCCACCCCAGCTGCTGCTGCTTTCTTTTGAAGCTGAAGCCTGACTTTAGCAGTGTCCAAAGGAAGGGTACAGAACTGCAAAAAAAATCAATGAAGACAATGACAAGTGAAATCCACTCATATTTTTGTGAGCTCCAATAGGTGTGTGTGTGTGTGTTTTTAGAAGAAAAGAACTGTGACATTACTAAAGAAAGCAAATGCATTATGCATAGAGCATGAACCATTATATCATAATGCTTAACTACAAAAACAGATTATGGAAACTAATACCTTAACTCAGGCTAAAACAAAATCCATCACTTTGAGATCATGTACTGCTGTTTTGCCTTATTAAGTTAATGCATCAATTTTACAATCAGAATACAATTCTTAAATAATCAAGTAATGTGTTTCTTTCGTTGTCATAAAGGAAAATTTTTATAAACAAAACAGGTTTTCAAAACTGAATTTCAAACTGCTTGAGAATGAGGAGGAATTATCTGAAGTCAAATAAGCTTAAACAAGTAAAGGGGAAAAAGAAAAGATAGAACATAGCACATAATGTAGTATAATACCATTACTCATTGACTAAAATCCTTCAACAGTAAACTAGGGCAATGCTGTCTAATAGCTATAAAATCAAATTTTAAAAAGAAAATCATAAAAGAATATAGCTGAAAGCCAAACATCAATTGCAAAATTACCAATTGTCCTTGGTAGGCGCAATCTCCCCGTTTAAATGGGAGTTAAGAGTAGAGATAGAGTTCAGACTCATGTCCATCTACTCTAAGAACATGATAAATTACCAATTATTCCAAAAGCTTAAGTTAGTAGAAAATGGTGAACTTAATAATTTAACCATTTTTCTAACAGCAATATAACATTAATTGTTAATAACAAAACTCTTCCACCCAGATCACGTTTTGGTAGTCACCAGCAGACAAACACATCAAATTCAAGTAATAGAATTTCATAAGCTTTGATTACAACAGACAGACCTGTTTTCAACACAAGAAAGAAGCAGTAGCTTATTTGCTTATTTGTCGATGCTTGATCGAATTATAGTTGTAGCTAGAAAAAATTGAGACTCTAAAAAACTGTACATAACCCAGAAGATGAAAATTAGTAATAATTTAAAATTAAAAAAAAAAAAAAAATTTGATGACAGACAGACAAATGGCTTTTGAAATTCAGCTGCACCACATTTCCTAGAACACCCAAATGAGACATATAAATCAAAAGAATCACACTACGCTGATAATAATAAATCTCCTTAACAACCCAGATTAGTAAGCAAAGCATACTCTTTGAGCTCAACACACGAAAGAAAAGTCAAAGATTGTTAATACCCAGATATCAAATTAAGTAAAACGCATAAATGAGAATTGAATGAACACAATTTTAAGTCAAAATCAGGAAAGATCAATGGTACCTCGGCAAAACAAGCCGCGAAAGCGCTGCACAGGAATATTTCAGCGAAAGAAATCTCGATCACAGGCTTGAGATCTGCCATTGGAAGCTGCAAAGGCTATATAGTATTTAAACTAAAAGAAAAGCTAGAAAGCAAAGAATTGGTAATGGAGTGGCAAATATTGAAAAAAAGAAAATGTGGGTTTTATTTCTTTATTGAGAGAAAGGTTATTACTAATGAGTCACAACGAAGGAAGAGCACGTGAAACATAAGCGCCTACAAAACATTGGACACCATAGTCATAGGATAGAAGCCTGTGCAACTGGGTTTTTTCACTCACTTTCCTTGTCATTATCATTTCAATTATTTATGTATTTTTTTGGGTAAGTGGGTGGGAGTTGTTATGGCAGTTAATCGCTTTTAATCTCATTCTAGTATTTAATGCGATACCAAAAATAAAATCCTAGTATAATTTTTCGTTACATTGACACAATGTTGAAAAGACATTACTTGATTTTCTAAATGATTTATATAAACAGTGGATCTTCATCTGATATATTTGAAAGTGTACTAATGTAATTCATCCACGTATAACGTAATAAAAAATTAAGCATTCCCTTCCACAAATACAGATGGAACTTAAGGGTCTGTTTAGATATCTGTAATAAAAAAATTGAAAATTAAAAATACTGTAGCAAAATTATTTTTAATTATATGAAGAGTGTCATGAGACCCAGTTTTAAAATGTGGGTAAAAAAATCTGTAAAAATACATGTAATATTATTTAAAAATTGAAAATTATTATTTGAAAACACAAAACAAACACCCCTTATTCTTGCCAATCTCATAAATAATAAATTTATGGGTCTATTTAGGTACAATTTATTATTAAAAATTAAAAATATTATAACAAAATAATTTTTAAATATATAAATAATATCTTGAAATCTAATTTAAAGTTAATTTGCCATTTTTATTTTTATGAATCTCATAAACAGTAAATAAGACCCACTATTTTAATCACAGAAGCAGACGCCAACCTAAATTCAGCAGTATCCAAACTCTGACATATTCAACCTCGTAGGTCCTAGGGTACTTTGAGTTTTTTTGTTTTTTTTGAGATTCACTTTACGGTGGTTATTTATATACGTATGCAAATCAAGAAAAAGGCATGCTTTAGATGCTGGAATCACTGTACGAAAGATTCCTTGTCGTGTATAAGCTGTAGAAAGTAGAATTTATATATTTCCTACCTTTATTTATATTTGTAAAAGGTTGGAGAGTTGCTTTATGTGTCACTATGAAGTCTATAATCAGTAATTCCATTGTTCCTGTCATGCAGAAAGTGTCCGGATTCAGTTTTTTTTTTTTTTTTTAAGATATAATTATAATTAACTAGCAAAGCTTACTAATTAAGGAGTTTCCTTCTATAAAATACAAAAACTAGAAAGGCTTCTCTCTCTCTCTCTCTCAATATTAGGCTCGTTTTGAAAGGAAGGGAAAAAAAAAATTGAAAATGGCCTATGGATGGCACTACGTCTAAGAGCATTAGAGCATTCACATTCCATTATTCTATCATATTTTATTTTACCATCTCAAAAAATTTACTTTATCAATTATACTATACAATTTTACAATACTCTCAGTATCTAAACTTTTATTTTACAATATAACATATTAAAATAATATTTTTACACAATAAAATAATATATCCTAAAACCCAAATAAAAACAAAAACCCAAAACCCAAATCACCTCTGCAACCACCACCACGAAGAACATACCTAAACTGATTTTTATCTCCAAAACTTAGTACCCAAATTGATATATATCAGTTGAAAACCAAAGTCATCTTCACCACAGCAACCCCAAAAACCCCAACCACAAACTCATGGCCATCGAAACCTAGAAACCCATAGAGAAAACAAAACCCAAAAACCTTAGCCACAGAAACCCATGGCCACTTCACCACCACACCACCACAACCGCCCACCTTTACCACCATGAACCCACATACCAATATTCCAATTCCTTCAAATTACACACAACACCAATGGCCACTATTTCTAATCACCTACAAAGCGAAGAAGAACCAAAAAACCACGAATTCGACGATGGAGAAGAAGAAGAAGAAGAAGAAGAAAACGAAATAGAAAACGAAGACAAAGAGCTCGAAGGCTAGGACGATTGGGAAGCTGAAGACGAAGCCGCAGAAGATGGAGGCTCTAATTCCAATCTCCTTTGCTTGTTCTACGACTCCAAGTACAGTTCCTGCGATGCGTTATTTGACCATTGCATTTCGTTGCACCATTTTGATTTTTGCAGGGTTCAAACGATGTTGGGTTTGGATTTCTACGATGGGTTTAAGCTCATCAATTACGTCTGGTCTCAAGTCGGTTTGTTATTTGATTTGAGCTTTTGTTTGGTTGCTAAGAATTTGAGTGAAAAATGGAAGAATGTGTATGAAAAGTTGGGCCTTTGTAAACTCACGTCGAAAATTAGCTACTTTGTTGTTTCAGTGAGCACATTTTCTCAGCATTGAGAAAGCATGTTGTTATTTGCTTTATAATTTGTTTGGCTGCTGAGAAAATGAAGAAGAATAAGAAAAAGACCACGCTGTGACCTTGCAAAAAAAAAAAAAACACCACCACTGTGACCTTACCATGCTAAGATCCACCACAAACAGGCCACCACTGCACGTCGAGAGAAACAGGGAGTGGGAGATGGAGAGACAGAGTGGGAGTAAAGGAGAGAGAGAGAATCACTGAAGGAGGAGAGAGGACTGAAAAACACAGAAAATAAAGAGAGATAAAAAGTTAGAAAGAATAAAAAACTATTATTTAGTTTTACAATTGTGTTACAGTACGATTCTACATTTAGAATTGCAACTTTTTTTTTTTTTTTTTTTTTTTTTTGCAATAGTCTACATTTACAAGTCTGGATGCAGTGGGGTTTTTGGGCCTTTATACTAAATTGAACCAACATATGGCATTTACCATTCCCAATGTGAATGCTCTTAGGATTAGCGGAAGCAAATGGCTAAAATGCTAAATTGATCAACTAAATATAATAAAATGCTCCTGGAGGGAAAGCCAATTTTTTTGGTTGTGCACTATAGTTTAGATGTTAAAAAAAAAAAAGTATTACGTCCACAACATTCAAACAATATTTTTATAACAAATCATAGGTGGTTAGTTTTTATTGGTTCTAATTTGAACCTATAACTGAAATTCATTTTCTACCCCACCAATAAAAACTCATAACAACTTGCCACATATAATTTGTTATAAAAAATGTTGTGAAAATGTTCTGAACATAGCATTTCTCTTAAGACATTATTTTTATTAAAAGATATATTATTTTATTATGTTGGCAGTGGTGGTTGTTGTTTATTGTAGTGGATATATTATTTTATTGTGTTGTTTATATCATTTTATTATATTGAATGCTAAAATAAAACTAATTGCTAAATTTTTTTTGCACCACCGATGATGCTATGGGCTATATATGTGTCTAGTCAAGGTTTTTTTTTTTTTTTTTTTTTTTGGAGAAGAATGTCTTGTCAAGGTAATACTTTGCACATCAGAGTCTCGTCTTCGGAATGGATGGCCATTCTCTGGTTAAACTAGCATACATGCTCTATGGGGTCCGTTCGACCGTTTTATTTAGTGAAAGTTGGTTGATGGAATCGCCAAGGAAGCTTAGCCCCTTCTATCTTGCGTGTGAAGGGTGACTTAGAGGTTCGATCCAAGGCCTTGCTCATGACATCGTTCATTAGGCCTTTACGGGACGGACTTTTGTGGCTACATTTATGGTGGTGCTCTTTCCCATAAGAAAAGGTCTCACTTGGTGGAGTTCTTAACCTTCGCCTATAGTTGTCGTCCCCTTCATCACTAGTGTCTAAACTGGAGGGGGAACACTTCTGTTGCCCTAGATGTAGTTTCTTTTTAAGTCGTCAATCTCCTACTGTAAGGCTTTGTTATCATCCTACTTTTGGGAGACGTGACTTCTTACCCTAGAATGGCTTCTGCTTGTATGGGTCGTACGTACACTACCCTCCCGACGTTTGTCCTGATCTCTTTCTCGCTCAAGGTTAAGAAAGTTGTCCTGCTGTTAAGAACCTACAGGTTCTGTTTGGTGTAAACCTGATCCCACCATGTTTAATCGTTACACTCGCTGAGACACAAGTTCTCCCTACAAACGGCGTCAATTGTAAGATCACAATTTGAAACCCAAGCCCAAAATGTACGGAGTCTTGGTCCAAGAGGCCCAATACAATTAATTTGTAGAGAATAGGTCGAAGAACTATAGCCTAATGAGCTGTACAATGGTAAGTATTGAATTAAATGACAATTAAGCACAAATAAGAGATATTGATGTTAATGGACTTTCAGTCCAAGGAGGTTACAATTATATATGTTGATCACAGTTGAATATTGAGACAATTTAGGTTGCTACAGTGTTCTCTCTCTATTTTCCGATCCCTATTTCATGGGGGGTCTCTCACATTATATAGCCATTTTTGGGCCATCTTGATCCTACACTTGTTGATCATCTGATTCTTTACTTGAGTGATTGTCCCATCAGACACCCCTCTTCAACTTTTTGTGAGTTGTGGTAGCTAAGATAGCACTGTTCAAAGGTCCTCTCCACATAAATACGACCAGAAAAGTAGTTGCAATGCATTCAATGCGATGGTAGTAGATTTTCCTTAGATATTTTGTGTTTCCTTCTTCCCCGCATGTTTATGAGGCACATTCCTATTACTAGTGCCTATTAGAGGGTCCCTTTAATTGCTAAAGTACACATTTAAGCTACATTCGTCACGTCCGAGGAGGTATTTCTCCTCGAGTCATCTTCCATATATTCCTTACTTATAAGACTTTAATTGGGAGTCCCTTTAACAACCATTTGCCTCTTCTCGAACTATCAATTGTCTCGAGTGAAGCCCAAAACCTAATATATGATCTTGGGCCTTTACCTCTACAATTTTTATAATTGATAGTTTATCCATGTCACACACCACATCAGTTTTTTTTTTTTTTTTTAATTAATGAAATGGATGTCCCATTATGATTATTGAAGTGTAACCTTTAAAATATTGTGAAAGAGAAATACAAGTGCAAATTTTTTTTCAAATGTTATTTGAATCCTAAAATAAAATTTTTATAACAATTTGTTGGGGTTGGCTAAGATAAAGGAGTCATTTTTAAATCCATTACAAATTGATGGAAGAGGATTCTCTTCTTTTCTATTTTTTTTTTTTTTTTTTGGGTTGGGACAGGGGAGTAGAAACTTGATATAAAGGGTAAAACATTTTTTTAGAAGAGTCCCATTTGGGGAATGATCAAGACTTAGGAATAGTAATTAGGTGTTGTTCTTTAGGTTCACCTTTTAAGATTTTGTCATGTGAATTTTTTCTCATATGATGGAAGTGTATTTTTTAATTAAGTAGTCATATGGCTGAATCTTAAGATGAAAATCTAAGAAGCAATAGCTAAGGTACTGTACCTAAATTTTGTTCTTGGGGAATAATAAGGTGGAGAAAAGATTTTCTCGATAAAATAATCACACATATATATTGTTTGTCATGTGCAAATATTCTAATGTATTGTTTCTATGAATATTGCACATTTCCTATTCTCGAATGACAACAAACTAGTATCAAATTGGTTGAGACAAGCCTCTACAAGATTGGCCTTGATTGTATAAAGTTAGTTATCATACTTGTATTAAGCTTCATTAAGGTGAAGCTATCAAAGTAGAGAAGTGCTAGGTCCACAATATTTTCACAACAAATCATAGGTGGTAAATTGTTATTAGTTCTAATTTGAATCTCACAACTTAAATTACTTTTTTGCCCACCTATAACAACTAATAACACCCTACCACTTAGAATTTGTTGTGAAAGTGTTATGAAAATATTATGGACATATCATTTACCATCGTAGTAAAGAATAAAAATTTATTTATTTATTTTTTGAGTCAAAAGTGGAAATTTGTTGTAAATCATTTTAAATCAAATGAATTCCACGTTAAAAAGTAAAAAAGTAAGTAGATACAATTTCCCATGTAAAAATGGCAATCCCTCATCTAAATGAAGACAATAAAGAGCTATAACTAAAAACTTAGGGTTATACATATCAAGATAATCATACGTCTAAAAGAACTACCCTAATAGTGTTATATTTTGAATTTGTAATAATTAATAATTTGTATACATTTCAAAGGGACTAGTACCCAACCAAAAATCGAGGTTATAATTGTCATGTCAAATGCATTAGAGTGAGGGAAAAATGCCTAAACATCCCTTGAATTTTGAACTAGTGGCCAAGACACTTTTGTAAAGTTGTGATTTACAACTATGTTTTGCGTTGGCTTTATTCCGTGACAAAAAGTGTTGTAATTGTTTTAATTTTGTTTCTTATATTTTGTGGAATTTTATTGTATTGAGTTTAGTATTAAGTTCGTGAAGAATTGAGCATAAAATGAAGAATCAGTGTAGTTCCGTGATTGGCTCGCGAGAAGGGTTCCCGCGAAAAGGGCACATGAGAAGCACATGTTGGAAGATGAAGAGTCATTCCAGGCTGTCAATTTTGCGAGTGTCTCGCGGGTAAGGTCTTCTCACAAAATACTCGCGAAACGTTCTGCTTGAAAGATTTTTAAGTGTGATTTTCTTATCCTTCACCCATACTATAGATACCCTCATTACCCACAAAAGTATGAGAGGTCATTCAAAGAGGAAAAACTCTAGATAGGTTTTCTATAACATACACACCCATCTTTTAGAGAGAGAGAGCTACTCATCTTTAGTGAAAAATCATTGTAGCCTCTTCTCCTTCCCTTTCCCATTGTCATACCTTGAAATGAGATTTATACCCAAACAAAACCCACACCTTTTCAAAGTGTAAAAAATGTTTTGGAACTTGGGAAACTTTGGAAATTTGCCAAAAGAAGTCGGTGAGGCTTGGTGGATGCAATCAGGCGTATTGTGGGATCTGGAAAACTAGAAAAGACATGACTTCAAGAAGTCCGTTGGTAGTACGAGCTTGGAGGACTCAAGTGCATTGACTAGACTAGGCTTAGAGAGTCTTTTGTTATTCGTATACTCCAACTTTATTCTCTAGTGGATCGATTTCGACTTGGAGGGTCGCGAAGAGGTTTTTTATCAAGTTCTTCAGTTTCCTCTTCGATAACACATCTTGGTGTGATCTTATGTTTGCATCTCTCATCCTTTACTCTTGTACTTTACTTTTATTGTTTGTTGTTCATATTTATGCACTAGAGTAGTATCGGTTCATTTCGCACATTTACTTTTGTTCCGCACTTTGATTCAGTAAAAGCAAAAACAATCTAGCCGTAATTTAATTTTTGGGGTCTAAACAAGCTCTTGTATTTTTACACAAATCCGAGCTTTTAACTTCCTTAACATTATCATTGGCTGATTTACTTCTTAAACTATACACACCTACCAAATCAATACTCCAGTTAATTTCACATTAAAACACTAACAGAATAAAAGCATGTAAGAAGCACATGATCTTTAAAATCTAACTAAATCATTATTTACACAAAAAGAAGAGAGAGGAGAGATTGACCGGTTGAGATGTGAGAGAGAAAGGCGGTAGAACCACCAGAGGAAAAGCTTGGAACTTAGCTCCAACAAAGATCGGACAACTCATACCTGAAGACACTATTTAGAGCAATAATTGAGAGGGTTGGTTGGCAAGACAAAGCAACTCGTGTTATTAGCCAAATAATAGCCTGCTGCCAAACAAGAAGTAAAAAACGCCATGGAGCAATTTTGAGAGCATATATATGGTTTAATTTTTTTGGACTTGTTAGGCTTGCTGAGAAGTTACATGGAAGCCAGGAACATTTTATTTTTATGGATCTGAGTTCCTAAGATGGGATGATTAATTCAAACACAATCATTGGTCGGTGAGAAATGAATGATTATGATATAAAGTTTAGGGGGAAAACTCCTGTTGATTGTCTTGCTGAGGAGTTAACCAAGAAACCCTTGTCCTGTTATCTATTGCCTTCCTTGAAAATGTAGATAAAGCTAATGTACTTGCTCAAAATAGTTTTTCTCAAGCTATTTGGACTGATAAACATTCAGACTCACATGGAAGAGAAATCAACATCAATAACATGATATTCGTGACAACTTCAACATTCTCAAGGGGAAACTATCTTCACACTGTCAGAAGGGAACCCTCAAAATACTCTGCCGAAAGAATTTTACCAGTAAAATGGTGGCCAATGCAAAGTAGAATTTCACATGCCTTTGGAAACAGCACCAAAATCCAAAGCATGAATGTATTGGATACAATGAGAAAAGACATCTCTAACCTAATCTTTTTTAATAAAAGGAAGCTTGTCAGTGGTATTGACTCTCTGGGGCAGCCTCAAATCTCTGAAATGGCCAAACAGGCTCACAAGACATTAATTAGGTATCTAGATTTGAACCTTTTGGCTGAAGAAAATGAAGTGCGTGACAGTAAGGGAATATTCTCACAAGATATCAACTCTAATGGTGCTACCGCCTCTCTCTCTCTTCTCTGCCTGTTAGTTTCTCCTCTTTGTTCTTTAGTCTTGTAAATAGTGATTTAATTAGTTTTTAAAGGTCATATGATTCTCACGTGTTCTTATTCCATTAGTGTTTTAACGTGAAATTAACTGGAGTATTGGTTTGGCAAGTGTGTATGGTTTAGGGAGTATTAGCCAATAAAAAAGTTCAAGGGGTGTTTGGGCATTTTTCCCCTAGAATGACATCCTAACAACTAGATACAAAATAAATCTCGCATGTCAATGAAGAAGATTATTTAATAAAATATATAAATAGAAATAATGACATTAGCACAACTTACCTATCCTGTAAATGAAATCCGAAGAGATTGGCCACTTCTGTCAAAGTAGCTCTCCATGTGTGAACTTTATCTATATAATCTTTGAAATGTTTTTCATGTTCGTCAAATGCTTGTGCATATGTTCCCGTCTGTTTTCACACCTCAGATGGATCCACATCATAAAATATGGGCTAGACTATCTGTCCCATCTTTTTTTTGCATTCAGTTATATTCACAAGTTCATCCAAACACCATGTTAAGGATGCATAATTTTTTGAGAGAATGACAATAGCAAACAATGATTCTTCTATTGCTTTTAAAAGCTCATGTGAATTAGGTTCTCCTCTCTCAAGATTTTTGTCATCCCTAAAAAGTGTTGACTCCCTTTTGTTTCAAGGTAACGTATAGATGGTCGGTAAAATTCTTGCAAGTATCCTCACCTCTAAAACTTAGAAAGATATTGTATTTCCACTTATGGCTAGAAGAAGAGAAAGATGGGCTTTTTGAATCCATGAAAGCCAATCAAAGCTTACAAGTAAACCTTGAATCACAATATAGAATTATAGATACTCGTCAAGATTTCATTCAATTAGATTTGAAGTATAAATAAATAAAGGAATAAGGGGTAAAAGGAAACTATGTAGAATTTAAAGAATAAAACAAAGGAGAGGAAATTAAAGAGAAGAATGAACGTATATAACAAGTGAGATCTTAACAGTTATAGATACTCAATGAAAAAAAAAACATCATATTTCTACTTACGGTGAAAATTCCCTTATGTTTCAAAGTAGTGTAAAGCTCTTGCAAGTATCTTCATCTCTGAAGCTAAGAAAGACATCGTATTTCTAATTACGGCTAGAGGAAGAGGAAGAAGATGGGCCTTTTGAATCCATGAAATCAAATCTAAGCTTTCAAGTAAACCTTGAATCACAATATAGAATTAGAGATACTAGTCAAAATTTCATTCAATTAACTTTTTAAAAGGAAAAATTAATAAATAAGGGGTAACATGAAACGATTTGGAAATAAATGAGTGAAACTAGGGAGAGGAATCACAAAGTTAATTCATTGGGACAATTTATCAAACAATTGGAATTCAAAAATAATTAACCTAAGTTGTGAACTCAATTAAATTAATCACAGTTCAATTTTTATTTCAAGTCAATCAATGATTCAAAATGAATCCCTGTGTTCATTAAGATCACAATAAAGGCCATGGAAACAATGGAAAGGCATCTGGCATAACTTGATATCTAAGAACACGAGAGACCCCCAACTACATTGAGCTTATGACTCTGAAAACCACTAATCAGAATCTTTAACAAACATTTTGCATAAATTTGATAGGTGCCAAATATAATTAAATAATAAACTCAGAGACTTTCCCATAGGTGCCAAATATTATTAAATATGAGGAACTACGACAGCAAAATTGATACACAGCCCATAATTTTTTCTGGGTATGAGTCTATACAAGCAAGAATAAAGAAAGATGGATTTTCATAATATATACCGAAAGAGAAGCTCCTAAAAGAATTGAACGAGTATATTGATTATTGAGAGAGAAGCGAAGAGAGAGATTGAGAGCTTACATTGAAAACTTGAATGGAGAGAAATGGAGAGATCCAAAATCCAAGACGTTGGTTCCTGCTGCTAGTGCTGAAGGCAAAGGCGCAAAGCTAAATAAAATGCAAGCGTGAGCAAAATGAAGGTGGGATGAGATAATTCGCTATAGGTTTTTTTTCCTTTTTCTTTTTTTTTTTAATACTATTTGCTTATCTAATTTTTTTTTTTTTTAAAAGTGTGCTTTAAAAAAAAAATTATAAATTTTCTTTTATATAAACTAAATAAATTGAGTAATTTCTTTCTTGTCAGTAAATAGGGATACGAACTCGAAGTTTAGCATGACTTTGATAGTTGTCATTTTGTCTGGTATCTTCAATTAAGTTCTCTCGAACAAAGTTGGAAATTTGTCTTAAGTGTACGTTTAATATAATTAATTTTGTCAACTTATTTTACTATTTAACTTATTTTTGTTACTATTTATAAGTTTCATTGTACTTTTTTGTATTATTTATGGGTCCTATTATACTATTTCAACTAACTTTTACCTTTATCTACAGTACTTTCAGCAAAAAGTTTTCAATTTCAGCAAAATAAACAGATCCCAAAAAGATCTTAAGTCTCTATTTGAGAATAACTTATTTAGCTGAAACTGAAATTTCTTTTTGCGGAAAGTACTGTATTTAAAACTAAAAATAGCTGAAATAGTGCAGTGAGATCCATAAACAGTACCAAAAACTGCAATGAGACCTATGAATAATAACAAAAATAAGCTGAATAGTAAAAAAAGTTGGCTTTTTAAGCCAATGCCAAACACACACTTAAAATGTTTGTTTTGTTTCCATCTTTTTGAAGCCTAGATATAATTTTATAATTTAAAGAGAGAGAGAGAGAGAAAACAGTTCTCACTTACAGCATCACAAGAAAGCAAGCCAGTAAAGGCCCATTCCTAATAACAAATAGAGGACACTACAACAGGCCCCAAAGGTAAGCCCATCCAACAACTAGACTTCCCTAGCAGCACTTTCAAACGGCGTTACTAAGGTTGTTTCTTTGAACCAGTTGTGTAAGCCCAACAAGTCACACAAAAGGAAGGAACACCCTTTCCAAATAACAATAAATATCAAAAAAATTAGTTAGTTGTCACATTTCAAAACAATGCTGAAAAGTAGCATCTCGAATGTCTAAAACTCGAGTTTTTAAATCTCGATTTGTAAGCAGGATGGGTCTGATGTGGAAAAAATCCATGTGGAAATCGAGTTTTAAAAACTTGAGTTCCATAAATTGCAGGAAAACGCCGCTATAGGGCTTAAAAACGTCACTATAGGGCTTCTTGAACCTAGTACGGGGTGATCATACTCATAAAAAAAATTTTACAGGAAAACGCCGCTATAGAGATTCAAAACGTCACTATAGGGATTAAAAATGCCACGATAGGGCTCCCTGAAGTGTGGGGTGATCATATAAAAAAATTTTGCAAGGAAACACCACTATAGGGCCTTAAAACGTCACTATAGGACTTAAAAATGCCACTATAGGAACTCGAGTTTCTAAAACTCAAGATCTATGTAGCAGTTTTTAGCCAACTTAGCAGTTCACAACAACTGCAAAGTGAGTTTATAAAACTCAATTTTTAATTGAATCTCGAGTTTTTAAAAGTCGAGATGTTACTTTTCTTAAAACTTTGGAACGGTTCCTAACTTACTACTTTGAATCTCTATTAACAGCTATTTTGCACATTCCCTCCAAAAGGAAGCTATAAAATCTATTTGAATCTCTATTAACAGCTAGCACATTCCCTCCAAAAGGAAGCTTAAAATCTATGTATCAAGGTTCAAGAGTTGCACTAAGCTCAAATAGTGGTGCTTCATCATGAGCAAAGGCCTTAAGAATGGTAGAATCCTATCATCAGGCATGCATGCGACATGCCTAGGCACTAGTGTTTTTATTATACTCAAGCCTGGATTGAGGCTTGAACCCATATGACCAAGCATGCTCAATGTCTAACAAGCATGTAAACATTGTAGTACATGTTCCATGTCTCCAAGGTAATCAATATACGCAAAGGAAAAAAAAATGCCATGAGACTATTGTTTTTCTTAATTAAAAGCCAGAAATATATTATTTTAAATAGAGAATTACAACACAATTTAGGAAAGTAGAGCGTGAATAAATTGGAGGAGTAGTGGTTGAGGATGTTAGAGAATGGAGACTTCTGTTTCTATCAAACGCCTAAACAACTATTCTTGTCTTCCTTCAAGATCTTGAATGCATATATCCAATTTTTGTAGCTGATTTTGTGCATTCTTGAGGATGCCATCATATTTGCTGGTCTTGCAACCAAAGAGAAATTGCAACACAGCATTTATCTTTGAGAATCCGATCCATCTTTTCCTTCTTCACAGTATCATGCTTTCTCCTTTCGAGTATGCCAAGTTTGAAACCAATGACCATTTCAGAAATAACAAAGACTACAGCTATAGCCATGAAGGAAAAGCAATCTTCTTTCTTGGATAAATGAGCAATTCATTTATAAAAAAAAGTACAATCAGTTCAAAATATAACCAAACACACAAACATCCTACACCACACCATAAATATTACAAAATGAAATTCCAAATCTGTTAGTTCAAGGAGAAAAGGACCATTAATAGTACAGAACATGAAATACCCCCAAAGAAAGCTCCTGTTTTGAACAGAATTATAGTAACTATTACGTTCAACTCTGTTCTTCACTTCCCACTAGATCATTTTGACCATAGCCTCTTCAGAAAATAGTTTCCTTGATGAATACTAGCATTCCTCTGAAGCCAAATATGATAGACAGTATGCCAGTCTAGACACAAGTGATTTCTCCTCGTAGAACATAATCAGCCAACAGAACTTTGGGTTTTAGACAGCAACTCATTATGGTTCATCATATCCACATTGAGAAAGAACAGTCACAAAATAAATGGTACATACTTTTAATTCTTCTTTTACAAATAACACATCGAGCATCAAAATTAGCATATTACTAAAACATTTGATCTTTTGTAGACAATCTGTTTTGAACCCTTAGCCATCCTATAAATGCATGTTCTAGAATTACTTTGGGAAACCAGCCTAGATGCATGAACACTTCATTTAAGGTGCCATACCCATGTTATACTGGTGTCGTACCTACCGTTTCATGTTATAATTTTTCAAAAATTACTCATGTTGCTATGTTGTACCCATACCCGTATCCATACCGGTGTCCGTGTCCGTGCATCCTAGGAAACCAGATAATGATCTTCACCATTTAACCTTGGGGCATTTCTTCCTTATACAGTTCCACTTCCATGCACCCGCACAAGAATATTTTGCTTTTATCTCAGTAATTCAAATTAGCCTGTATTCACTTTCAATCTCAACCAGATTAAGCTTACTCTAGATGTTAAACAAGCAATCTGAGGACGCATAACAAAGAAAGCGCCTCCAACTATGTGAAAGCTGTCTGGTAAAAGCTGTAAGTACCATCTAATTGCATCAGATTTTGTGGCAATTAGAAGTTGCTATTACATACAAAGCAAATAATGTGAAAGCCTCTAGCATGTCTTCAAAATGCATGAACCTGCCATAATCCGAATAAGAGCTTCTAATTTATTTACCTTTGTATTTATCTGGTTAATGATTTCTTATAATAAATTGACATAAAATGCAGTAGGGCAATTACTCATTTTTTTCAAAATGCAGCAACACCAAATTTAAAAGTAGGAGTTTTTTTTTTTTTTTTTCAAGACAACACAATCAGTTTCATCTAACCCCATTAGTCCAAGATTCCAAACTAACCAGAATTAAGCAAAGTGCCTAAGCAATTAGAAAATAATAATAATAACTATATTGCATGGACAAGGCTAAAATAGCCAAGTACCCGGACCCGTGTGGGAGCCCATGCAACTTAGATGTTCAATTAATTTGAACTATTGGTTTTTAATTTAGACAATATTTTATGGGTGCCTCTTTGCTATTTATTATTATTTTTAAATTAATTTTAGATATGTTTTCAAGCATTTTGTTTTTGTTACTTAATTTTAAAGCTTAAAATAAACATATTATGTCCAAAAATATTTAAAATACACCTTAAAAATATTAATTAATTAATTAATTGTCATATCCCAGATATTTTGTATTTCAGTTTTTTAAGAAATACCGTACCACCATACCTATACCCGTACCGTGTCTATACCCGTTCAACATAGAATAATAATAATTGAAATACAACAAAACCAAAAGGGAGAAGATGAAAAATCATGGAGAAAAGTCCAAAATAAAATAAAAGCGAAAGAAACCCAACAAGTTTCATAGCAGAACCATAAGCAGAAGAAAATGGATCTTTTTCCAAACATCTTCATGACCATCTTGTAGTTGTAGGCAATTTGTCAAGAATACAATTGCATGAGTTAAGCCTATCAATTCCAAATCTCACTTACATACATTGTTAGAACATGTGAAAATAGAAATTTTCAGAATTGAGACTGAGAAAGAGAGAGAGCAAAAGTAAATATTTTCATGGTTCAACTTGACAGCCTACACTCATGTTGGCAAACCCTGCACTAACTACATCTTTATTGTGTTAAATTGAATGTTTGAAAGAGTCCAACGAAGTATATAAATAGGAATACACAGGTCCATTATGCATGAAATCTTAGAATCATAGCAGCTAGTTGAATTGCAAAATCATGGTATTTTACAAAGACATGATCTACTCTATTTTTATATAGTCTATTGTATTCTAACATATATGTCTTCATCGCATTACATCAAACACAGAAATATCATTCATCAAAAAGAAATCCTACAAAAAACAAAAAAGACAACTTCAGGGAGTTCAAGTATGGAGGGACTGAGGCTGAAGTACTCAACAAAACAAAGACAATTGTTGATTTGAAATTTTGAATAAACCTTCCCAAAACAAATGGAGCATTAATAAGAATTTAGCGCAAAATAACTATTAAAAAAATTACAAACAAAAGCAAATGATGTATATACAGTTGATTTGCATTAAATTTCCTTGTACCTTGTTCCCAATATAAGTTTATCAAAACTACTTAACTAAAATTTGGAATTTATTCTTTTATGGAAAAACTTGTGCAAGGTGGTAAAATGAAAATGACATAGTAAGCTTTTGACACTCACAAGTTTAAGAAACTAGCAATGGCAATGACATTTTGACCCCAAAAAAAAAAAAAAACTCACATATTATAGATTTCCTATAAACAATCTTGTGCACAAGGAAGATTCCTTTGTATCATGGCCAACTTTTTGTGGAAAGAAAAAAAATTAAGGGTACCACAGGCCCAATAGGAAGCTACAAAGTCTATGTATCAAGTGCTGCACTTAAAGTAAATTCAAAAGTTTAAATTGAAAAAAAAAAAAATAGTATATATGTGCCCAATAGGAAGCTACAGAGTCAATGAAGTGATGACTTACCAGTCCCAGGCCACCTTCCTTAGAATCCTTGCAATCAGAGTCACCATAATAAGAGTTAATATAATCGAAGTTACCCTGAGCCATACATCCTTTATATGTCTTCCAATCCGCTTTGAGTTGTCCAGTAAAAGCTGCAAGTACCATCTCATTACAACAGATTTTATGGCACTTAGAAGCTACTATAACATACAAAGCAAAAAATGTGGAAGCCTCTAGCATACCTTTGAAATGCATGAACCTGCCATAATCTAAATTAGAGCTTCTAATTTATTTATTTATGTATTTATCTGCTTAATGATTTCTTATAGTAAATATACATAAAATGCAGCAGGGGGAGGTTACTGCTTCTGATTCAAATTGCAGCTACACCAAAGTTAAATAAAAAAGATAAAAAAAAAGCGCGCTTTTGTGAGGGCGCTTCGCTTTAGAGGGAAAAAGCCCCAAAGGCTCTGTGCTTTGCGCTTAAGCACGCTTTTAACAACACTGACATGACCAAGCATGCTCAATGTCTAACAAGCATGTAAACATTGCAGTACATGTTCCACGTCTCCGATGTAATCAATATACGCAAAGGAAAAAAAAATGCCATGAGACTATTGTTTTTCTTAATTAAAAGCCAGAAATATATTATTTTAAAATAGGGAATTACAACGCAATTTAGGAAAGTAGAACCTGCATAAATTGGAGGAGTTGTGATTGAGGATGTTAGAGAATGGAGACTCTGGTTTCTATCAAATGCCTAAACAGCTATTCTTGTCCTCCTTCAAGATCTCGAATGCAAATATCCAATTTTTGTAGTTGATTTTGTGCATTCTTAAGGATGCCATCATATTTGTTGGTCTTGCAACCAAAGAGAAATTGCAACATAGCATTTATCTTTGAGAATCCAATCCATCGTTTCCTTCTTCACCATATCATGCTTTCTCCTTTCGGGTACACCAAGTTTGAAACCAATGACCATTTCAAAAATAACAAAGACTATAGCCACAGTCATGAAAGAAAAGCAATCTTCTCTCTTGGATGAACGAGCAATTCATTTATTAAAAAAAAGTACAATTATTTCAAAATATAACCAAACAAAGCAACACCAATACACAAACATCCTACACCACACCATAAATATTACAAAATGAAATTTCCAAATCTATTAGTTCAAGGAGACAAGGACCATTAATAATACAGAACAAGAAATACCCCCAAAGAAAGCACCTGTTTTGAACAGAATTGTAGTAACTGTTACATTCAACTCTGTTCTTCACTTCCCACTTGATCATTTTGACCATAGCCTCTTTAGAAAATAGTCTTCCTTGATTAGTACTAGCATTCCTCCGAAGCCAAATATGATAGACCATATGCCGATCTAAACACAGGTGATTTCTCATTGTAGAACATAATTAGCCAACAACACTTTAGGTTTTAGACAGCAACTCATTATGGTTCATCATATCCACATCGAGAAAGAACAATCACAAAATAAGTGGTACATACTTTTAATTCTTCTTTTACAAATAGCACAACAAGCATCAAGATTAGCGTATCATTAATACATTCGATCTTTTGTTGACAATCTGTTGTGAACCCTTAGCCATCCTATAAATGCATGTTCTGGAATTACTTTGGGAAACCACCTAGGATGCACGAACACTTCATTTAGGGTGTCGTACTTGTGTCGTGTCCATGTCATACTAGTGTTGTACTTGTCATTTCATGTTATAATTTTTCATAAATTACTCGTGTCACCGTGTTGTATCGGTACCCGTGTTTGTGTCCATGCATCCTAGGAAACCAAATGATGGTCTTCACCATTTAACCTTGGGGCATTTCTTCCTTATACAGTTCCACTTCCATGCACTTGCACAAGAATATTTTGCTATTCTCTTAGTAATTCAAATTAGCCTGTATTCACTTTCAATCTCAACCAAATTAAGCTTACTCTAGATGTTAAACAAGCAATCTAGGGATGCATAACAAAGAAAGCGCCTCATAATATGGATGTCCTATAAAAAATATTGTGAACAGGGAAGATTCCTTTGTATCATGGCCAACTTTCTGTGAAAAGAAAAAAAAAATCAAGGGTACCACAAGCCTAATAGGAAGCTACAAAGTCTATGTATTAAGGGATTCACTAAACTTAAATTCTAAAGTTAAAATTGGTGAAAAAAAAAGCATGTATATATACGCCCTATAGGAAGCTACAAAGTCAATGTAATGATGACTTACCAGTCCCCGGTCAGCTTCATTACAATCCTTGCAATCAGAGTCACCATAATTAGAGTTAATATAATCGGAGTTACCATGAGCCATAAATCCTTTATATATCTTTCAATCTTCTTTGAGTGTGGTACATCAAAAGAGCTTCCTAGCCTGCCTTCACCTCTAGGTCCTGCCCCATCGTATTCATCATGACTTCCCTTAATTTTGATAGCCTCTACTGAATTGTCAAAATCATGACAAACATCATACCTTTATAAGGAGTGATGCAAGTGTTGTTGCTAGAATGAGCCATCATATATCTAATATCTTTAATGTCTTGCTCGTATACTAGGCGAAACCCACATTTCTTAACCTCCAAGCATTGAAAAACAAGGTAATCAAATCTAACCTCTATCTGAATGAATCCATTCTCATCAATTTGACTCAATAATGTTGTCCCATTCTCATTAAAATTTTGTGGGGGTAAATAGAATAGCCAAAGGTGATCTGATTTAATCTGAACAGATTTCTTGCCCAAGATTTCTGAAATGGTTGCACCTTCATGTTTATTGACTAGAATCTCACATGACAAATAAAGATAGTTAGATAAAACATGATTGTTTGGTTGAAGATTATGGCCTAAAAAAACAACACACACATCCATTCCAATCCACTTAGACAAAACATTTTTGTTTGGATGAGTTACTTGTGCATTCACTATAGCCCACACACTCTGATGGCTAAACCACCTCAGTATTTCACTCCCTGTAATAACAATAACAAAGATAGCTGCCAAAGTAGATTCTATAGATTCCTTGTCAATATCCTGAAACATACAAATCATGATATTTAGAATTGATATATATATATATATATAGAGAGAGAGAGAGAGAGAGAGACCTGAGGAACCACTGATAGCATTCTAAAGAAAATGTCACTCTGACCTAGATTATCAGCCAAATTGAAGCAATTGAAGAGGAAAAGAAGTGGTTGGCAGAATTTGTCAAGTGTTAATCAATTTGGTAATGGTTTCAATGAGCTACAACCATCAACCATCCAAGTGCTTGATGGAAATTGTGGCAATGAACGAAGTCTTGTGCAATTCCTCAAATAAATATGTGTCAGTCTAGATGGTTGAATGATACTTTCAAGAAGACCATCAAAAGTATTTTCACTTAGATTTAAACAAATTAAAGAGGATAAGTAACCAAAATCATTTGGGATTTTTTAGAGATTACAGTCACTCAAATCCAATTTCTTTAAGTGACACAAACCTGGAAAGGAAGGTGATAACAAGCTCATAGGATTTAGCTTCCTCGTGTGGCATTAAATTAAAGGAGAAAAGCTTATTCCAAAGTTTAGGTGGTGACTCTTTAAATCCCCAAAAAGATAATCTTTTAAGATTTCTTGAAAGAACAATAGAGGAAGTAAGCTCTCTTAAAGCTATTCCACTCACATTGAGCTCCTCTAGACTTTCAAGATTCCACAAGTCCTCCGGTAGATTATCAAGCTTCGAGCATCCAACCAAATTGACATCTTCAAGCGACTTAAAGCTACAAATGATACTAGGAAGGCACACAAGATTTTTGCAATCTCTTAAATGCAATGAAGCAAGGTTAGTCAAATGTGCAATTGAAGAGGGAAGTTTTGTAATAGCAGTTCTATCTAAGTGAAGTTTCGATAAGCTTATCATATTTCCCATAAATTCTGGAATTCTCTTGATTTTTGAACAACCTGAAAGGATAAGAATCTCAAGAGACTCCATTTCAAACTTACTTGGAAGAGTATTAAGGTAATGGCAACCTTCTAAATTAAGATGAGTAAGCCTTTTATGAACTACAATAGATGGGTGAATTTCAATCAAATTTTTACAACCTTTAACATCTAATTTCTCAAGATTTGGGACTCCAGTGACGTCAAGGGTTGCAATGAGGTTTAAGGAGTCTTCCAATTTGATGGACTTCAGCTTGCCAAAATGCTGTTAAAAGTAAAAAATACTGAATAAGAAAAGTAAGATTAGGTTCCACAAAGCTTAGAATTTATAAATTTTTACTAAACGTATATGAGTATTTAAATAAAAATGTTACCTTTATTCCATTCCAAAGTCGAACAATTTTGGTATCGCACATGCGAAGGTCAACAAGCTCATTAGGAAGATGTTTCAGACCATGTGGAAGATGAACACCATGAATTATAAGCAACTTAAGGTTAGGCAACTTTGAAAAGGCATCAAGGTTCCAATGTGCCTTTACAGATTTTTGTAGTTCACCCAATTCACGCATCTTAGGAAGTACAAGGACTATGCCCTAAACTGCTTCTGCTTCCTGATTAGTAAAGGAAAAGAGATGGGTGAATTGCAAGATATATGATTACTAAAATGGTTCAAATTTAACTTTTTAAAATAATGTGATAAGGTATATGCTCAAGTTCTCCAAATGATCTCTTACCATGTTTTTCATCAACACATTGTGAATATCCTTATTTCGCCACAATCTGCTCCACTTCCTAGGTTCTTAAGGATACTATCAACGAATTATATCTTGACCCATTTTTTGCAGTAATTCATGCATGCAAAATTTATTTTCATACTCTTGCAAGAGGGACTTTTCAATAAGAACATTTAATCCAATTTTAGGGTGAAGACCAAGACAATCAAGTATTTCTACTACATAATCTTTGTCTTTCATATTAAAGAAACATGCCATATGTAGAAATATTTCTTGTTCCACTCTATGAAGGCCATCAAAACTTATTTGAAGTATTTTGCTCATTTCTTTTGCCGGAAATTCTTTGAGCCTATCTTATGCAATTTCCCATTCCTCCTTTCTTCTATTGAACAAAAAAGAACCCAAAACCTCAATAGTTAAAGAATGACCTTGTCACTACATAAAAACTGTACTATTGCGGTGGGCCAAAACCATTGCAAAAGCCAAAAAAACTGCCGCTAAAGGTCCACTTAACCTTTAGTGGTGGGGGCTATTGCGGCGGTTCTACCCGCCAAAGTTGCGGTGCCACTATAGATTTATTACTGTGGTCACAAAAAGTGCCACAATAGATTGGCCTATTGCGGCAGGCATAAAACCGCCGCCATATGAGGTTACCATTCTGGTCAAGTGACCTTTTAGCAGCAGGAATTAAGCGCCACTATAGGGTTTATTAAATAACAGACTCTACGCACCTTTTAGCAGCGGTTATGCCCGCCACTATATGTGTGAGGCTTTAGCAGTGGGCTATAAATGCCGCTATAGGTCTCCAATTATTTTATAATTTTAGTCCTTCAGCGGTTGTTTTTGCCCACCGCTATAGGTTAATGTTTTTTCCTCCTGGGTTCTAAAACCACATTTCTATTACAAATAACCTATAATAATTTTAGCTCTACTAAGACAATACCACAAATGTAACTAGATAACATCACAAATGTCTCCAAACTAACATTATATTAACATAGAAATATATTATCAAATACATAACATTGTCTATAACCATCATCATAAAATTAACAAAAGAAAGATGTGGTCCTTTGTACCCAGAAAGCCCTTCAACACTTAAATTAAGCTAATACTATAATCAAAGTTTCAAAGTGTTTCAAAATATTTTTCAACACTTGCAAAAAATGCATTTGTTCAAATATGGTTCTTTGTACACAAAATGTCCTCAAACACCAACATAAAATTTATAAGCTACTTGGTTGATAGGATGTAGCTGATGATTTTTGGAGAGCTAGGGATTGTAAGATCGGAGGAACGTCCTACATACAAAAAAAAAAGGCAATAATTACGACACAATGATATCAAATATTGGAATCCAAAATTGCTTTGCAACATCCAAAATTGCTTTGGTTGTCATATCAGTATGTATAGGTATGAAAGATCAACCAAAACAATGCAAGTAATATCAACATGGTATCTATTGAAAAACAAAGACATGGGGTATTCTCAGCAACTGCAAAGCTTTGAACTTAACACAAGAACAAAAATATTGTGACCATTGGTTTCTCTAAAAAAAAAATTGTGACCATTAAACTTGTCAGAAACTAAAGATCAAACAAACAATACAACTATGATACCGAAAAAAAAACAAAAACAAAAAATATAGAATACCTTGAATCTATGTTCTGTGAAATAATATTCAAACCCCTTTTGGTGTACAAATTTAGAATTACAAACTAACCAAATTAGTAGACCAAGCACTTACTTTAGAGTAACAAAAGACACAAATGCACACGTATTCAACTTTAAACACTTATGGGCTATCTCAGTGTCATATGAACTGCTGCTAAGCCATTGCTTTCTTTCTTAATTAAAAACATCTATAATAAATTTAGCCTAATTAATAGTCAAGAAAAGTCTATTAAACCATAGGTTCCATCATTCCCTTAAGAGTAGAAATTGCCAAGAATTCATGGAATTCCTCTACTAAACCTAGTATTCAAAGAATCAAAGGGCACCAACCTAAACAGACTCTGATTTAGCTCATCTCTCTTTGCAAAAAACCACCACTTCTTTGCTTTATAATCTTACACTCAAAATTCTTGATAGTTCTTATTAGAAAGTAGTCAACATTCTTCCAACTTTAATCAACATGTTTCTCCTGGTAAGTGCTATGACCATAGTCCAGAAAAACCTTTCTAATTTTTCGGTAGTGATAGATGAAATGAAGTTTGTCTTTTATATTGAACTGTTGCATGGGAATGGATATTCCATAGGGTATAATTTGAAGTCAAATTTTTTGCTTTTCCTTCTTTAAGAGCAGGAAATACTTGGAGAAAACCAAAAGAGAACCTCCCACTTTAGAGTGACGGAGGCTAAATTTTTCTAGAAGATTGTTAAAGAGTAAATATCAGAAGAAAACACACATAGTACCTTTTTTTTCCTATAAGTAGAAAACATACATAGTATTTCCAACAGCGTAGATGCCATCCTAATGAACAAGTAACTTATTCTAAGCTCTATATGACCATATCTCAAGAGAGTGGCTTGGAATTCTAAATTTATTTGGAAATTTGTAATACTAAAATCTACAAGCAAACTCTAAGGCATGTTGCTTAAGGAGTGAAATAAACAATACTTAAGAGATCACAGAATCAAAATGTGAAAATACGGCAAGTTAAGTCAATGGCAGTGGCTGATTACATGATGCACAATAAGATAAGAAGAACAAAATGTGATATACATTCGATTCCAATGGCAAAAACATTTCTAAACAAACATACTCACCCCAACCAAGAAGGGCTACCACAAATAGTTAATAACACATACAAGTTATCAATTAGTTGCTAAGACTTTAGGCTTTTAACCTAGCCATTCAAATTCCACTAATTATGGCTAAATTGCAAGAGCAAATAACTGAATAAATGAGTTTCATTGACTGCCACTACTAACAACCAATTAGCAATTTGAGTATTATTAGAAATCAAAATAACAGCCAAAAGCGTTGTAGCTCAACTAGCACTTCCTATTGGCTAAATTGCAAGGTGAATAACTAAATAAATAACCTTGCTGCTGTTAACACCCTATTTTGCAACCCGTATTTAAACTCACATGAAGGGTAAAAGGGTAATTTCACATTGAAAATATGCATCTTGATTCTGGTCATTAGATTCTTAATCTCATTTCACCAAAATGATCTTGATATTGTAACGATCAAATCGACTGGTCATGAGCCCTAATTGGACCATTAGATTGAAAATTATCATCAAATCAAGTTTTAATAGTTGAGATGCACTATTACAAATTGAGTCTGACTATATGTGATTATGAACAATTGATTTCAATTGGTTATAAATATAATCAATTTGAGATCGATGATGTGTCATAATTTGATTGGTTAGGACTATATTTTATGGTAGAGTTGCATACACCTAATTAACTAGATAGTTAAACATTAATTATTCAATGAGTAATTTGTGCAATTATCTTTTAATTAGAGTAAATTTAGAGCCAATTAAGTCTGAAATGGGAGTGATCGGAGTCATTTAATGTTAATTGGGAGCTAATTTGGGGACCTATTAATGTTAATTGTGCTGAAACCATTTTCTAACAAATGACCTCTGCTTACCATTTCATTGATATCTCTCAGAATATTTTGAATCTGTGAATGAAGCTATTTTTTCCAGAAACTAGACATCCGGGGCTTCAATTTGAGTACAAGAATGAGACAATTCCAATCATAATTGAGGCAGATATGATTTTTCAAAGTTGGCTCTATAGGCTGTGACAGCAGCTACGGGAAAACCGAATTTTGGCTTGCTCCTCACTCCCACCAATCTTTCCATTTAATGCACCAGATTTTCCCAAAGGCTAAAATGAGGTCTAGGTTCATGATTTCTTGTCAACTCTCATTAAATGGTCTTCTATTCATATTTCCTCCACCACTACTATATAAACCCCCCTCTCCTTCATTCCAAAAGACACAAAAAAATCCCCCTCTCTTCTCTTTTCTTAAGTTCTAGTGAAGTTGAGTAGTCTTGTCATATCTTGATCTTCCTGAAACTCAAGGTATTGAGTGAGACTCACTCTCCCTCTCCTAGTTCTTCTCTTCCTCCACCCTTAGGACCTCCATCAAGAATCTCCTCCTCCATTGCATGGATCTTGCATGAAGGTATAATCCCCTTCCCTAACTGTTTGCTTATATTGTCATGATGAGAATTTAAGATTAAAACATGATAATTCTCTTGAATATGTTTGAATGTTCTTAATTATTCTTATGTGTTCATCACATGTTATTAGTTGTTCATCACATGTTCATGTATATCACTAGATTTAATCTTAAATCCACATCAAAAATATGAAAAACATATTTGTTTAGTAATTCTTTCAAATTCTTGAATCTAGGTTATCAATATCCACACACATTCACTAGAGTTCATTTTTTAATCCAAACGTCATGCTTAATAAATTGAATTAGGGTTTATCACATGCACACACATTAAATTCAACATACAAATTGATTGACATATTGGATGATGTGATATGAATGTTAGCCACCATAGTCTAGAAGACCGGTTTCACCGGGCAAGGTGGGTGCCTAACACCTTCCCATCTTGTAACATAGTCTCCGAGCTTAGATCAAGGGTTAGTAGATCAAATACTTATCCATGTAATTTTTGATTTTTAGATTGTAATTAAGAAACAAAGCCATGTACTTTATCTTAGATTGTATCTAGGACCAAAGCCATGTCCTATGATCAATGTAAATTCAATTTCAAATTAATAAAATGAGGAATTTTTCATTCATAGTTTTCTTATTTTTCCAATAATTAAATAAGTGGCGACTCCATTGTAAAACCCTTAATCTAAAGGGAAAAATATAACTAGTCAAATCTCCATTTTTGAGAGACAATAACACGACTCCACCCATTCACGTAGGTTTGACCCAACATCCTATAAAAACGGGCCAGGGGCGCGGTCTCTCACAGCTGCCTTTAATACTTAAACAAGTTTCATTGACTACCACTACTGGCAACCAATTATTAATTGCAATTTGAGTACTATCAAATCCAAAACAACAGCCAAGAGCCCTGTAGCTCAACTCAATTGGCACTTCCTAGTAATAATAAAGCCTTGGTACCAAAACTATGGAGTCAACTAAAGAATTGTGCACACATATTTTCTCTACCATTCTATCATATCCATCATAGCAAATTATCAGCAAGGAGCTCAACAAACAAACATTAATGCCAACCATCACAGCAAATTATAAGACAAACCCATCAAGGAAATAGCATGATCAAAGGAATTAAACAAACATTATTGCCAACCTGACTGCATTGTGAAGTTATTTGTTGCATTTGTTGAAGCATGTGAGCCATTCTTTTCTCCATCTCTTTGAATTGGCTAAGTCTTTCCTTCATTTCCTCAAAAGAGGACAATTTCTCCTGCATATTAGCCAAGGAAGCCTTCAGTTGTGCAACTTCGTCGTCCCTTTCTTGACTTGATCGTATTTGAAGGTCCGTAAGAGCACTCTTGCTACTTCGGCCACTTGGGCTTGGACCAAATCCTACCCTACGAATACAACCTTTGCACTCCTTACCCATCACTTTGGCAAACACATCATCTGGTGCCCATGCAATACTACCACTTATGTCAAATGATTGCAATTGATTCGAAGGTTCAGCCAACAACTCCTTCCTTTTATCCTGATATTTGGGATTGAACAAAACAAAACAATTAGAAATTAGCAACATCATTTGATTCAAGACAACAAAAATTATATTGAGAAGCATACACAATATATTTGACAATAAGCATAGACACAAGTGGAATTTTTTTTTTTCCAAATTATTATATTCAAGTAATTTTGTGTTCTACAAATGTGAGGCATGAAGCATGAAGCTTAAGTTTTGACTTGAAGAAGCTTTTCAACATGAGCGAAGTCTTCGGGAAGTTAACCCGGGAATGGAATCCTTTTCAAGTTTCTGCTCTTATCACTTCTCTAGTAATGCATATGTTTGATACACTTATGCCAAATATTTATCCAAAACTAGGATACACAATTCCTTTCACAAAAGGTTGAATTGATGCGACCCTTTTAAATTGGTGAAGAGTGGAATCTGTGGGATTCACAAAAGTCTTACTAATGCAGAAAGGATTTGATCACATTCTTATTAATGACACATCTTTATGCTTAAAAAGATTGAAAAAAAATGCTACCACCTGCCAGGAGTGCTTGACCGCTAACCACTAGGCTTCATCCTTTGTTAGGTATATAGGATAACAAAATAAAGCATCTACTTACTATTCCATTTTAAACAATATATAATATGGTTATCTAAATCATAAATATGATATAGTTATTTAGGTACTCTCAAGACACTCTGGACCTTAATAATTTCTTCAAAAAGATTAGGGGAGAAACTATATATTTTTGTGATTTGTGTGCTCATGGGTTAAAATTCCTAAGCTTTAACACCCACTGTTGATCCTATTCCTATCTGTCACTGTGCTATGACATCTTAGTTCTAGAAAGGCAGCTTTCCTAATGAAGAAATACAATTAAATTGGGGTAGGGCATCAACCCCTCTTAAGAATGTGTTGGTTCAATAATATAGAACCTTCACATCTCAGTATCTAATGATTGTGCTTAATAATGCAATATGGGATGCATGGGGGCCTAGCTTGGCCAAGTTGCACAAGGAGGCTAAGGCTGGCTTCGCATGTGCCATATGATTATTTAAATTTTTACTCTCTTAAACAAAAGCAATTCACCATTTTTTAATGAAACCACTATACCCTGAATATGAAATGGATTACTCACCATTTTTGCTTGTACTACAGGATTAACTGTAGATCCATCTTTACAAGTGTGCAGTATTGAATATAATGCTGCACACTCTACAGGACGTCCATTCGCTTTTGCCTGCAATATGAACAACATATTTATGTAGTGATGAATATTGGTTCCACATAAGCTTAAGATAAGTCAAATCATTTAAAAATTAGTCATAATACTTATTACCTTCTTTGCAGCGTGCACGGCAAAGCTACATGAACCAGCAGTATGTAAGTCCTCCTGTTTAGAACGACGGTCCCTATTCTTCTCTAACTCTATCTACAAAATGATGGAATTACAAAATATATCAAAATTTTACACATGGAATAACTTCATTTACAAGACAAACAAACATTAGAGGACAATGATGCTTGAGACAGATTATAGACCAACCTAAAGAAACAAATTATTTAGCTTGTCATCTACGAAAAGACAATGGTCACTAATTACCCAACCTAGCAGTAAGATAACAATGAATAAACTACGGATTTGTCTTGCAATTTAATCTTTAACTGTTGTTCAATGAAACAAAACAAAAGACAAATAAAAACCCTACAAAACCATATACATAGTCTAGTCTAACTTATTAGATGAATTATCTACCCAAAGTACCACAGTTTCTCTTGTCCAATTGCAAGTTTAAACTTTCCATCACTACAATAGCCATGGAAAACAGAGCAACCTAACTATTACAAATCCATGAAATCAAATACATTCAATTTGCATAAACAAAGAAACAATCAACACCAACTGCCATAAAAATGCATAAACAAAGAAATTCAGAAAGTAGTAATGCAGAAATAATGTTGCTTTGGTATTTCAATATTGAGAAGGAATCAAGGAACTAGTAATGTATGTATCAGTCCCCTAAGCTTGATATGTCCAACTGCTATGTATCTAAAGTACTATTTTTTTGTTTCAGTCAGTGCATAAACAAAGAAATTCTTGCTACAATCTTATGACTAGTATCAACAGAAGTAAGATCTTTTGAGCTCGTACCATGTCATTCCAACAGAAGAAAGTTTCCCCTCATATTAATTCAATATTGACTAAAATGGGGGGGGGGGGGGGGGGAAACAAAAAACAAAAACAAAAAAATACTTGCTTCTATTCAAGGCAAGAGTGAAGATACCTGTGGCAATAGCAAATGGGGTCTCTTAATAAGAACTAATTCTCTAAAACTTGATAACCTTATACAAATGTGGTGCCAATGTGGAAGACTTATAAAATGGGGGGGGGGGGGGGGGAAACAAAAAACAAAAACAAAAAAATACTTGCTTCTATTCAAGGCAAGAGTGAAGATACCTGTGGCAATAGCAAATGGGGTCTCTTAATAAGAACTAATTCTCTAAAACTTGATAACCTTATACAAATGTGGTGCCAATGTGGAAGACTTTCAAAATAGTGAAAAAAGCAATTTCTTTTTTCTTTTTTCTTTTTTTACACACGAGGCAAATCTAGGAGAATATATAGTATAATCCAGTATGAATCTTTTCACAAAATTAGGGTGACCTCATGTAATCATGTTGATATAATAAGCAAAGAGGAAGCATGTCAAACATTTTTTTAAATGTATAAAATTAAAATTAACAAAATTAAAAAGAAACCATTCATTTAGGAAACTCATCAATATCCAAACAGAGAATGTAATTTTAAAAATAACAATGTAATAAATTTGAAAATTATCTTGTGCTTGAAAAAATAAACATAACCATAATATAAAAAATGAAAAGAGAGAGAGAAAACAAACATACCACCACATCATCAGTATACCAATGGTCAACAAGAACATCCCAATCTTCTGGTATGCATCCCTTGGGTCGGTTGTTCTTCACCCGTGCTTTGTTTCTTAGATGCGGTATGTAATGAGATGTTTTCAGCCTACACTTGTGAACCCTCCAAACCTTCCTAATTTTTTGTAAGGTAAATGTCTTCAAAGCTGCATATGCAGTAGGATTCGTAGGGACGACGTATTTTCGCTACAATCAAATAGTTGAGTTAGCAAATTACAAATTTTTTCATGCTCAAATGCTTATGTATAACCTAGTACAAAATGTCATAATTGCAAGTATTATAAGTTCCTGGTTTACCTCTACAAGACGCCAACACTCTTTTTTAAGTTCTTCTGGTATGTCCTTCCAAGTCAGATATCTAATCGGGCACATATGGGGTTTTCGTGCAATCGTCCCCAAGAAACCAGTGAAAGCCCTCGCCCCTTCATCAACCGGCTGATACATACTATTTAGAGGCAATTCAATTACTTTGTCATCAGGAAGATCCCAAACATCCAAGTACTTGCTTGGCCCACGAGTGGCATATACAGGTGGCCGCACATCTGAAATTTAAAGGAGACAATATCGTTAAAGTAAGTAAATATATATGAAATTGAATATATGTTTTTGCCTAAGGATTAATATCATAAAATTTAATGTACAAGGGGTCTTTTTAGAATTTAAAGGGACTTTAGGGATTATATTTATAGAGTAGGGTTTGAGACATCAGACATGACAACAACCATCATGAGACATATAGCATAAGGGCTAAGACATAGTGTCTACTCCTTCATTTAATAGAATATTTAAGCAAACTAATAGCAAATTTGATATCAAGTTGTAAGCTCATACCTTGCGTAGAAGCTTCACGCATTTTTTGGTTCGTTTCTTGATTCACATGTTATGTAGAAGCTCCTTCCACGATTACGCTCTTGGAATGCGTGTGCAAATTTGCTTTTTGCCTTGTCATTTCAACTGTCGAAGTTTAAAATTATAAAAAATAGTATATAAGCACAACGACAAGTAAAAAACAAGTTGATATCAAGTTGATATTGCAAAACTTGTGCATGGTATTAACACGAAACAATTGAAAGTAACATTAAAATTTTCTTTTCTCTTCTCTTTATCCTTTGTTTTACATAATGCTGTTGCATTAACTTACTATGGAGTTATCATTAAATTTAACTAAATTAACATGTTAACAACTTAAATTTCTTGCCATTTCATAGTTGGAAACTTCTAATATTATAACACACTCCTTACAAAATATGGGTAACTTATCCACCTACTGGAATTCATTAGAGCATCTATAAGTTGTTTAAACAAAACATAACATCATGCGGACATAATAACATTAGATATAGCGGAAGACTATCTATGCCTATGACAAAGCAACAGAACCACAACAGGGGTTGAAATGATTGGTCAGGAACAAGGAAATCGATGGTCGGTACAGTGACACCGCTACTGGTAGAAGTCTGTTTAATTTGAATAACAATAATCACAGTTATAATCGCAATCATAAGAATAATAATAGTAATAATAATGTTGTTAATAAAAATAAGAAAGCTGAGGCGATCGAGAGCAAATTGGTTTGTAGTCTGGAGGATCTTTACAAAGGTTGCAGGAAGAAGATGAGGATTTCGCATTTGGTTCCTGATGAGTTTAGGTAAGGCTTTTTTTTTTTTTTTTTTCTAATATATTAATTTTTTGCATATTTTATTTTGATTTTGATTATGAATTTGTTAGATAGATTAGTGCATGAGTGTGGAGTAATGATTAATCAATTTGTTATTGACGAAATGGAGGAGGATGAAAGGGGCTTGGCTTGGTTGTGTGCCGTTTGGGTAAGATTGAGAGGGTAGATGCCCTTAACGGTTTGAGGTTGCTGAAGAAAAACAGAGGTGGCCGGAGGTTGAGAGAGAGAAAGCTCTGTGGAGGAGATGAGAGAGAGCAATGAGAGGCATGTTTGAGGAGAAGACCTCCTTCTGGCTAACGCTGTTATCGTTAGGGTTAATAGCACTCAACTTAAAATAGGTCATATGCGTTGCACATGACCCTTGCTTATGTGTTTCTTTATGTGCTTGACACCTGTCCCTGTTTGCAGCAACTGCTGCAAACATGTTTGGAGGAAATCTATGTCCTACCCATAAACTGATAAAGCACAAACCAATGCACATTGAACTTTGTTTCTCATCATCAAATAAAATATAATAAAAAACAAAAGTAAAAAAATCCCTTTAAAAAAAAAAAAAAATCAAAACATCATAGAGAATGTTCAAGACAACTTACAGAGAGAATGTTTGGTTTTTGGGAGTGAAAAGAGATGGATTGGGGTTGCTAGTTGGCGACCACTGAGTCGACAGTTTGGTGGTGGTGGTGGGGTTGTTGTGAAGATGGCGGCGGTGGTGGGACTGAAGGGATTTTGGGGTTGCGAGTTAGAGAGAGAGAGAGAGAGAGATGGGTATTTAAGCTAGGTGTTTGGTTGGGATTTTGGGTCTCTGAAGGGTTAGAGAGAGATAGAGTAAATGAATAGTGTTTTTGGTTTTTGGGAGTGAAATGAGAGAGATAGTGTTTTTGGCAAAAATGAAGAGGCACTAAAAATGAAAAGCCAAAAAAAACAGAGGGAAGATTTAGGGGGAGGCGGGGATTTAGAAGGTCTATTGTGGCGGTCTTTACCACCGCTATAATTAAGAAGATGTGCCGCAAAATAGGTACCTATTGTGGTGGTCATATCAATGCCGCTACAACTCGCATATTGCAACAGTTTTCTCTACCGCTGCTATAGTATATGCGCAAAATGATATATTTATTGCGGCGGGTTTTTGGAGCACCGCTATATCTAAGTTACCCGCCACTAAAACATATATATTGCAGCGATTCTATGTCCCGCCACTATAGGACACTACAAAATACTAGAGCTATTGCAATGGTCCAATAAAACGCCGCAATAGACACCATTTACAGTGATGGTCCAACAAAAATGCCGCAATATGCAACATATAGCGGCATTTTTTGCACCTGCCACAAAAAATCCACCACAGTAGTTTAGATTTCTTGTAGTGTGTGCATAATTCACATACTGTTTAGACAACTTTAAAGAATCTTAAGTAGGATGATCTTTGTTAAAAGAATTCAAACTAAAAAGATGAAGAGCTTCATCATCTTTCAATCCTTTAACTTCGTATATTCCACATACTTTATGTCTTATCAACAAGTGCTTATCTCTTGTTGTTATTATAACCCTACTACCTGCACCAAACCAATTTGGCTCTCTAGCTAACTTTTTCAACTAGTCGAATTGATTTACATCGTCAAGGACAAGAATAATCCTTTTATGACATAACCTATTCTTGATCATAAGAACTTTGTCATCAACATCCCGTATATTCATGCTTCTTTCCCTCAAAATTTCACAAATAAGTTTTCGTTGTGATGGAAGCAAACCATGTTCTTTAGATTCTTCTCTAATATTATTGATAAAACTACCACCTTGAAAATCATTAAAAATCATCCAATAGACAAATCTAGCAAGGGTTGTCTTACCAATTCCCCCCATCCCCCAAACCCCTATTATGCGAGCATCATTCGATCCTATAGCCAAAAGCAACATCAATTCCTCCACTTGAGCATCTATTCCTACTAAACCTTTGGTATCTCTTGGGAATGCATAACTTAATTTGTGCAATATCGCCTGCACAATATCTTCGATAAATTCTGACTCATGCCTGCAAAGAAGTGAGATAATCAAACAATGAAATTCAATCACCCATATTACCCTCCACCTCTTGAAACAGTGCAAATAATTAGTGTTAAATTTTGTTGTAAATCATCCTCTGAGAGATAGAGAACTAAATAAATGCGATAACTCATACATGAAGTAGTAAAAACATATATATATATATATATATATATATATTTATATATAAGGAAAAGGTTAACAGATGTCATAAGGGCATTGGTTTTACGAAATATTTATAGAAAACGTTTATGGAAAAAGAAAAAAGTAATTAATTTTTTGATGGCTTTTTATATTTCTCATAAAAGTGGCATTAAAAGTTTTCTAAAATTGTCCGTTAACAAATACCCTTAAGGCTCCTGTTAACCAGACCCTATAAACAATGCTATTAAGTAGATGTGAGGCTAGGAGTTTAGCTCAGGGGCAAGAATGAAGTCCTAGTTTGACATAATATTAATTCAAATATGATAATGAATATAAGTATTAAAATAATTTTAAAAAATTACTATCTTCATTCTCAAAAAAAAAAATTCATATATATAAGGATTTAATTTTCACATAAAATATAACTTAAGTATAAATTGTAATTTATTTTTAAAGCACGGTATTATTTAAAATATTAACAAAAATCAATATATATATTCATTAATTGAATAACTTAAAAAGAGATCCAAATATTAGAAATTTAAACAAGTAATTTAATTACTTACGAGTATACCTATAAATTTTCAAGAAATTCTATATGTGCTTTGATTTATTTTTATTTAAGCCCCTATTTCATTTTCAATTATTGCGGATATATTTATGAAACTCCTAAACAAGGTGCTAAAAGAATAAGATAAATTTTTTATTATAGTTGATAGTTCATTCATGTCACGTACCAATTTTTTTTTCTTCGTTTAATGAAATGGGTGTGTCACATTATGAAGAGAGAAGTGTAACCTTTAAACAAAAGTCATGATAGAGATATAAAAGTGTTATGTATATATATATATATATATATATATTTATATTTAATGTGAGTTAAATCCTAAAATATATAAACATTTAGAACAACTTTTTAGGCTTGGCTGAGATAGAGAAGTAATTTTTATAAAATCCAGTACTTACAAAAGTGAGAGGTTATTGGTGGGAGAGGTTTATTTGTTGTGAAATCCGAACCGGACCATACGGTCCGACCGGAATAACCGAAAACCGTTCATCAATGCGGGTTTTTAGCTCTCATGAACCGGCCTATACAAGAAAAGCAGTAAATCGTGCAAACCGCGGTCAAACCTCCCTGCTTTGAAAACCGTTAACGGTTCTTGCGGTTCAGATCTGAATTTTTTTTTAATTGGAACTTACCACCATTGTTGATGCTTCAAACTGCCATGTGATGCTGTTAGACCTTTAGATCGCATTGCCTCTCTTCTTCTTTTCTGTCTCACTCATGCTTTCTTTCTAATTTTTTTGCGTTTTTTTGCCATTTTGCCGTTTCAGTTTATGTGTCTGGACTTTCAGCAAAAAAAGTGGTTTCTACGTCTGGACTGAGAACGATGGAGATGGTGAAGTAATAATACTTGGCTGTCATCTACTCACTGACCAACTACTTTATTCTTGAGCTCTGTTTTGTATTAAGGCTATTATTTAATGAGTGGCTATCATTTAAGAGTAGACTTCTAGCATCTTCTTTTTAAGTCATTTATCTCTTTTGTTTTTCACTTTAAATTTCATTGAAAAGTTGACAATTCAAATAGGCTTGATTTAATTTGTGCCTAAGGCATGGGCTTAATTTAGACGTAGGTTTCATAAATATATATATATATATATATATATATATAATTTATTTTTATATCTTATCAAAAAAAATTATTTTTATAAAATTACAGTTTTGGTACCTAAATATTTTCTTATTTTAGTCAAATTTTCTATTATTTCTAATTTAAAATATTTATTTATTTATTAAATTAATTATGATGTCATCATGATTCAATTTCGGTTTGACCTCAAAAACTTTAAACCTCTCCCTTTTATGGTTCAATGAATAGTCTGGGTCTGAAAATCTTGGTTTAATACAAGGGGGTGAAAACATGTTTTTGGAGGGGCCTCTCAAATGGGAAATAATAAAATTGAAGGATGTACCCTTTGAAATACACATACATATGGTGTAATTGTGTCTAGAAGCTGAAGATGCATGGTAGCTTGTGGGATTAAAAAATTTTAAAAGAAGTTTCTTGTTTGAATACAATAGAGCACTGTTTAGAATTTGTGAGTGTCATTTGTAATAGTAAATCATGTGATTATATATACTCCTTATGGTTGATAGTGGATTTTAATTAGTGTTATCCAAAAATGTAGACGTGAAGATTTTTGAGTTATGTTAAGTATCATTAAGGTGAAGCTAGTGTAAAGCTTCATTAAGGTAGTTATATACTAGTAGAGAATTAAAATTTGTTTGTTTACTTTACGTCAATGTGAAAATTTGTTTTAAATCATTTTAAATTCAAATGAATTCCATGCTGAAAAGTAGTAAGGAGATAAAATTTCCTACGTAAAAATGGTAATGTCACATTATAAGAAGATAGTAATGAGCTATAATTAAAGACTTAGGGTTCTACATGTCAAGATAATCTTACATCTAAAAGAACTACCCACTTAGTGTTGTATTATAATAATTTATATGATATATTAAGTATACATGTCAAAGGGAGGAGCGACTATTACACAAACAAATATAAAGATTGTTGTTGTCATGTCAAATGCTTTAGAATCAAATCCTCACAAGTAGTTACAATATAAATGAGGTATGTTACTGATCAAAAATATAAATTTGGTATGTTCATGAAATATTAAAAGAACGTGGTATGTTAACGAAGATGGTAATTTAATATATTCAATAGAAATCATGTTGATTCTCATTAAAACAAAATAAAAATAGTAATCATGTCAATAGCATAAAATACCTATCATTTAAAGACCATCCAGAAAGATTGGTCACTTCTCTCAAAGCAACTCTCCACGTCTGAACTTTCTTTATATTCTCTTTGAAACATTTCTCATGTTTAACAAATGCTTGTGCAAAAGCTCTTGTTTGTTTTCGTACATCAAATGGTTCCACATCGTAAAAAATGGGCAACACTATTAGTCCCATCTTTTTTCTGCATTTCATGATCTTTACAAGTTCATCTAAACACCAAGTTGAGGATGCGTACTTTTTTGAAAGAATGACAATAGCAAACATCGATTCTTCAATTGCTCTAAAAAGCTCAGTGGAAATAGGTTTTCCTTTCTCGAGATTTTCATCGTCCTTGAAGGTGGAGATACCCTTTTGTTTCAATGCATTATATAGATGATCTGTAAAACTTTTACGAGTATCCTTACCTCTGAAACTTAGAAAGACATGATACTTCCACCGATGGCCATAAGAAGTGGAAGAAGATGGTATTTTTGTATCCATGAAAGCCAATCTAAGTTAACAAGTAAATTAACCTTAATCACAATGTAAAATACTAAAAATATGGTTACTCATTAAAATTCATTCAATTAGATTTTTAAGTATAAATAAATAAATAAGGGAATAAAAAAATGATTAAGAAATTTACTAGAGTGAAACTAAAGAAAAGAAATAAAAGAGAAGGATGGGAGTGACAAGTGAGAACTTACAGATTTTGCAGAATTGCAGAGTGTCGCTCCTATAGTGTAATTGCCGGTTTAAAAAGAAATGTAAAATATTTTGAGAGAGAGTCTTGTATTTTTTTTTTTTTTTTGGTAAACAGAGTCTTGTATTTTAAACTTATGGAACCACTTTTTTTTTTTTTTTTTCCTTATAATATAGGAAAAAATTTAGGTACTCCAAGAGTAATACTCCTTCCCCTCACATGAAAGATGGCCCCATGCGTGAGTCCCGGAGCATGTAAGAATTATCCTAGTATATAACTCACTTAGTTTTAGTCAAGTCGGCGGTGGCCGCATTTTTATGGCTTCCTTGACTTTTAAGATCAGAATTGAGGCAATTTTGAACAGTGATAAATCCAAAAAAAAACAAATACAGACTTTTTCACTTCCGTCTAATCGTATCTGTCAAGTATTCACATCACCTGGACCTACTGCACTACTGACTACACAAGCGAGATTTCGCGTCTGCATTCATTCAGTGCCTCTATCAACGTGTGAACACAATTGCATGTTATTTAGATTTGCTGCAAGCAGGAAACATCACCTTCAGCCACGCGAAAATTTGAGGAGTGCCAGAACCCAGAAAAAGGAACACCGAGATAAGTGTGGTGCCGCTCAATGCCTCTGTGAGAGAGAGAAGTGGCCTTCTCTTTTTCAAGACTTTCCTGATGTGGATCCACGTTGGTTCCAGCGCAAAACTAATTAATATGCACGCGTGACCAAAATGAAGGTGAAATGAAAGCGATAAATATTAAGTGCTAGTTTGGATAGCACTTTTATTTGCTGCGTCTGCGTTTCCTCCTTCCTTTCTTTTTTTTATTTATTTATTTATTTTTTTTTTTTTTTTGCCTTTTCAGCAGCAATGGTTGACCCATTCTCCGATGAACAGTATATTTATGCACTGTTCACTGTCTCACAAACTCCACTTTTTATCAACTTTTTCACTAAAAATGAGTCCCACAATACTATTCACACATTTAAAAATTATTTTGCTATAGCGTTTTCAGTTTTCAGTTTTCAGTTTTCAGTTTGAGCAAAATAAGTTCTATCCAAACACACCCTAAATACCATAAAACCAAGTACGAGGTTGGTAGTTAAGTGGGATATATCATATAAGGTAATGGTTATCACACCTTCATTATTGTACACACACTACCACCTGAATAAAATTTATGTTTTTAAAACATGATTTTAAAAAGAGTGTGTATGCATAGTATGCAATAACAAGTATATAATAAGATTATCACTATTATATATGGCTATGACAATGATTCTATCTTCATGAAGCAATGTACGAATTGTAAAATATACGATAAAGTTACGTCTCTCAATATTTTTTAATTGAATGCAAATTTTGCTAAATCGATCCATTATTGGATTACATTTTCCTCTATTATATTTTATGCTTTCACAATTTCAAGATGATAAAAGATCAATAGCTATCATCAATCAAATGTTTAAATTTTAAGTTTTAATGGTTTAAAATTATGCATAAAAATGAATTCATAGTTTGAATAGTAAATAACATTCAATTAATATGAAATTTGACAGCATGTTAAAAATATATAAATTTAATAAAAAGTTATTAAGTGATGTAACATAACTTAGAGTTACACTAATTAAGTGTAAATTACACCCAATCCTATATCTATATATATAATTTTTTTATAATTTGTTAAAACAACAAATCATGATTAAAGTAACATAATTTGATTATGTGAAGCCTCATTAAGGTAGGGCCTTTGACCCAACCCTAGATAGTAAACCACATATACATAATCCCAACTGCCAAAATTGTTAGACTCTAAAAATGATAGGAAACTATTTGTTATAAAAGGAAACCATTTATTGAGTTTGTATATGCAGTTTTTAGTAAAGAGAAAGAGAAAAATGAAAGCAAAAACAACACAGACATTTATGTGGTACAACATGATTATATTGCCCTTATTTAAAAAAAAAAAAAAAAAAAAAAAAAAAAAAAAAAAAAAAAAAACCTATCCCACTCATGCATGAGGCCACTAAACTAGAGACTAATATTACTTTCTTATTAAAATAATATGCCGCCATCTCCAACGCTCATGCTTTTATCAAACACCTAAATAGGTATTCTTATCCTCCTTCAAGGTCTTGAATGCATAAATCCAATTTTTTATGCTAGTTTTGTGCATTCTTCAGGATATTTGCTTCTCTTGTGAGTTGTGACTGCTGAGAAATTGCATTGCATCAATTATCTTTGAAAATTCATTTTGTCTTCCTTTCCTTGCATACTTACTCCTTCCAAGGGCATTTTTAGTGAAGTTCTCTCGTACCTTATTGGAAGACCGTCTTAAGAGTGTTTGTTTTGTTTTCATCTTTTTGAAGCCTAAAAAATATAATTAAGAAAAAAAAAATAAAACCAAATAATCAAACAAAAAATAAAACTAAACCATTCACATACACCATCAAAAGAAAACAGGCCCGCAAAGGCCCATTTCATCAAAATATAAGCTGCTCCTAATAATAACCTCTTGAGAACACAGCAATAGGCCCTAAAGGTAAGCCCATCTAACAACACTTCCAGCATCACTTTAAGAAAGCGTTACCAAGCTTATTTCTTTGTGCCAACTGTGTAAAGCCCAACATGTCACACAAAAGGGCTGAAATATTGAAATTTATGTACCCAGGGCTTCACTTGATCCAAATGGTGGTGCTTCATGAAGAACAACGGCCCAAAGTTCAAGCCCGAATGGCTTGACCCACATGAGAATACATGGCTCAATGTCCAACAAGCATGTAAAAGCATCTTTGTCTCTTTTTAATTATTTTGTGTGGGCACATTCAGTCCCATACAAGTAAACAGGCCCCTCAATAGTCCATTCACAAAAAATTTCAGCATCGCAGTTTGTCTTCCAAAACTGTTCTTAGAAGAAATATAGGGAAAACGAGAGGTCCAAAAGATATGCTAATTCCCATCAACTGGACTCTTCCCAGTACTTTCAGATAATGTTACTAAGCTCGTTCCTAACTTTGCACCAATTATGGAAGCCCAAAACGATAATGTAAACAGAAATAGTTCAACCTAGCTAATTTCGAAAATCTGACAACTCCCAGGCATAAATGAACCCAACAGTTTATGAATGGTTCAAGCTTGACTCTGAAAATATTTTGTTTATACTCGTTTATTTAGCAAATGAGCTTCTAATAATGTACTGTATTTATGACCAAACTTGAAAGAATGAGACTTAATTAATTAAGCGCGTGTGTATATATATTATATATATATTTCCAATCCGTTAGTTAGTAATTATTAGCATAGATTTCTAAAGGGCTAAAATAATTTAATTATTGTGTTTACTACATAAGATAAGTATAAGTCAATCAAATAACTCATGAATAAATTCAACCATATTTGAAATGAAAATTATAGATTTCTTATTTAGCTTGACATGATTGAATTAGTATTCAACCATATTTGAAATGAAAATTATAGATTTCTTATTTAGCTTGACATGATTGAATTAGTATTCAACCATATTTGAAATGAAAATTATAGATTTCTTATTTAGTTTGACATGAGTGCACATTAATGCGACATAAACAAATAATGTTGTTGTACAATATTAATTTAGTATTTGATGAAATTACATATATATCTCATTCATTTATCACAGGCATGAAAATCTAAATCCTAACTTCTTTTTTGGCAAATGAAAAAGAATAATGCTAAGAGTTTGCCTTTTCTTTTCTTTTCTTTATTTTTGAAATTAAAACCCAGAAATATATTATTTGAATATAAGGAATTACAACATAGTTCATGAAAGTACAACCTGCAAAAATTGGAGGACTCATGGTTGGGGATGTTAGAGAATGGAGACTCTTGTTTCTATCAAACGCCTAAACATGTATTTTTGTCCTCCTCCATGATCAGGAATGCATAAATCCAATTTTTCTAGCTTAAATGTTCCATTTCAGAAATAACAAAGACTGTAGCTACATCCATGAAGAAAAGCAGTCTTCTTTTTTTGATGAATGAGCAATTCATTTAAAGAAAAAAAAACAAAAAAAAAACAAATGTGCAATTAATTCAAAATACAACCAAACAATACAACACCAATACAAAAACAGCCTACGCTGCACCATAAACTTTACAATGAAATTTCCAAATCTGCTAGTTCAAGGAGACAAGGACCATTAATTGCTACTATTTTGAAATACAGAACATCAAATACCCCCAAAGATAGCATATTCTCCTGTTTTGAACAGAATTGCAATAACTGCTACATTCAACTCTGGTCCTCACTTCCCACCTGTTCATTTTGACCACAGCATCTTCAAAAAATAATCTTCCTTGATGAACAATAGCATTCCTTTGAAGCCAAATATGATACACAGTATGTCAGTCTAGACACAAGTGATTTCTCATCATAGAACATAATCAGCTAATAGAACTTTGGGTTTTAGGCAGTAGCTTATTATGGTTCACCATATCCTCATCAAGAAAGAACAATCACAAAATAAGTGGTCCATACTTTGGTCCATACTTTTAATTCTTCTTTTACAAACAACACTCTGAGCATCAAGATTAGCATATCACTAAAACATTCGATCTTTTGTAGATAATCTGTTGTGAACCCTTTGCCGGCCTATAAACACTTGTTTTGGAATTACTTTAAGAAACCAGATGCTGATCTTCACCATTTAAACTTGGGGCAATTCTTACTTATATAGTTCTATTCACCTGCACAAGAATGTTTTGTTGTTCACTCAGTAATCCAAATTAGCCTATCTTCACTTTCAATCTCAAATAGACTGAGCTTACTCTGGATGTTAACAAGCAATCTAGGGACGTATAACAAAGAAAGTGCATCTAGTGATACGAAAAGCTACCCAATAAAAGATGCAAGTACCATCTAATTGCATTAGATTTTGTGGCATTTAGAAGCCATTATAAAATACAAAGCAAATAACGTGAGAGCCTCTAGCATGCCTTTGAAATGCATTAACTTCCCATGACAAAATTAGAGCTTCTAAGTTATTTATTTATGTATTTATCGATTTAAAGATTTCTTACAGTAAATAGACATAAAATGCAGCAGGGAAGTTACTTATTCAGATTCAAACTATAGCAAAACCAAAGTTAGAAGCGGGACCTTCTTTATTTCTTAAGCAACACAACCAATGTCTATGCAATTATCTAACCCCATTAGTCCAAGATTCAAAACTAATTCAAATTAAGCCAAGTACATAATAATTGAAATCCATAAAAACAAGAAGGGATAAGAAGATGAAAAATCATGGAGGGGAGTCCAAATAAAATAAATGCCGAAGAAACTTGTTATTTCATAGCAAAACCAAAAGCAGAAGAAAATAAGTCTTTTTCCAAATTTATTCACACCCTAGCTAAGTATTTAAATAATAATAATACAAATAAAAAAATAGAACTCAAAAAAGAAAGCTCAAGTGAATAAGCCAAAATTCAGTAAAAACAATTTATAGTCAAATATCTTCACATGCACCTTGTAGGCAATATGTCAAGAATACAGTAGCATGAGTTAAGCATATCAATTCCAACTAAGGGTATATATAGGAATACATTAAAATCACAGTAGCTAGTTGTATTGCAAAATCTAATTATTCTACAAAAGCATGATCTACTTGATTTTAGATGAAGCCTATTGTATTCTAACATATAGGTCTTCATCTCATTACATCAAACAAAGAAATATGATTCTATCAAATTAAATCCAAGAATACGAAAATGGACAACAATGATGCATTCAGGTATGAGACCAAAAAAGTGAAGAAAAGGAACACTCACCTTTCATGGGACGGTTGTTCTACCATTGCTTGCAACTACTTCAGGTGCTGTTGACCGTGAGTGAGATAGGGAAGAATGAGAAACTGCCAGTAAGTGCAAATAAATATAGAGCAGTTGAGGCTAATATACTCAACAAAACAAAGACAATAGTTGATTTGCGGTAACTTTCCACCAAAACTAATAGAAATTTAATAAGAATTTGGTGTAAACAACAAAAACAACAAATTTTAAATTTTAAAATAAAACGAGCAAGTGATGTATATATGGTTGATTTGCATTAAATTTCCTTCTAACATTTAGTAAAGTTATGCCATTTTCATTTTATCACCTTCTAATTTGTACAAGGTGGTAAAATGAAAATGGCATAGTAAGCTAACACTAAGAGGTTTAGAAAACTAGTAATGGTAATGACATTTTGACCAAAAAAAAAAAAAAACTCACAACAATGTTTTGGACAAGGAAGATTTCTTTGTATCATGGCCTACTTCTCTGAAATGAAAAAAAAAAAAAAAAAAAATTGTTATGACAGGCCCAATAGGAAGCTACAGAGTCTTTGTAAAGATGACTTACCTTCATTAGAATCCTTGCAATCAGAATTAGCATGAGCCCATACAATAATTCTCTATCTTTCAATCCTCTTTGAGTGTGGGACATCGTTAGTGCTACCTTGACCACTAGCTCCAGCCCCCTCATATTCATCATGGCTTCGCTTCAATTTGATTCCTTCTATTGAATTGTGATGAACATCCAAACCCTCGTAAGGAGTGATGCAAGTGTTGTTGCTGGATTGAGTTGATAGCATTTCTCTGATGTCTTCCATGTCTTGTTCGTATACTACACGAAACCAATATGCTCCAATTTAGATAGTTGCACCATACTTTTAGGAAGGCAACTAAAGTGATTTTCACTTAGATTTAATCTGGTTATAGAGGATAAGTTTCCAATATCATTAGGGATTATTTGGAGATTACAGTAGCTTAGGTCCAAGCTCTTTAAAGAATGCATACCTAAAATGGAAGGCAATAACAAGCTCACAGGATTTAGGCTTCTTCTTGGCATTAAATTTAAGGGGAATAGATTATTCCATAGTTTATGTGGTGGCCCTTTACATCCCTGAAGAGATAATTCTTTAAGATTCTCTAACATAACAACAAAGGAAGGCGGCTCTCTTAAAGTAATTCCACACGCACTGAGCTTCTCTAGACTTTCAAAATTCCACAGCTTCTCCAGTAGACCGTCAAGCTTCGAGCATCCAGCCAAATTAATATCTTTAAGTGACTTGAAGCTACAGAATATACTAGGAAGACACACAAGATTCTTGCAATCTCTTAAATGTAATGAATCAAGGTTAGTCAAATGTTCAATTAAAGAGGGAAGTTTTGTAATAGCAGTTTCTTCTAAGTGAAGCTTTGATAAGCGTTTCATATTTCCCATAAATTCTAGAATTCTCTTGACTTTTGAACAGCCAAAAAGAATAAGAGTCTGAAGAGACTCCATTTCAAACTTGTTTGGAAGACTTCTAAGGCTTTTGCAGTTTTTTAAATCAAGAAGCGTAAGTCTTTTATGAACCATAATAGATGGGTGAACCTCATGTAAATTTATACAACCATTAAGAACCAATTTCTCAAGATTGGGAACTTCGGCAAAGTCAGGGGTTGCAATGAGGTTTAAGGAATTGTTCAATTTGATGAGCTTTAACTTGTCCAAATACTGTTAAAAGCCAAAATATACAATAGAAGAGTTAGATTTGACAAACCTTAAAAACAAAGTTGTATCAAAGTACTTAAATAACAATCTTACCTTTGTTCCTTTCCAAAGCCATTCAATTTTGCCATGCAACTCGTGAAGTTCAACAAGCTCAAATGGTTGACAATTCGATGACAACGATTTTGAAGGATACCCACTCCAATCAAGAAATCTTAAGTTGTTAGAAAGATGTTTGGGACCATGTAGAAGTTGATCATGAATTATAAGCAATTTAAGGTTAGGCATCTTTGGAAAGGCTTCAAGATTCCAATGTGCCTTTTCTGATTTATGTTGTTCACCTAATTGAAAGACAAGTCCTTCAATTGCTTCCATTTCCTAATAATAAAGAAAAAAAATGAGTTAGTTGCAAGATATATGTTTACTAGAGTTGTTCAAATTTCAAGATAAGGCATATTCTCTAAACAATCTCTTACCATATTTTTCATCAACATGCTACGAATGTCCTTATATAGCCACAATTTGCTCCACTTTTCAGGTTCTAAAGGACAATCTCGACAAACCATGTCTTGTCCCATTTGTTGTAGTAAGTCATGCATCCAATATGTATTTTTATTACATTTTAAGAGAGACTTTTCAATGAGAACATTTAATCCAATTTTAGAGTGAAGGCCAAGATAATCTAGTATTTTTACTATATAATCCTTTTCCTTCATATTGAAGAAACATGCGATAGGTAAAAATATTTCCTTTTCAATACCCTCAAGTCCATCAAAACCTATTTCAAGTATTTCAATAATTTTTTTGTTAGGATATTCTTTGAGCCTATTTAATGCACCTTCGTATTCCTTCTTACTTCTATTGTACAACAAAGAACCCAAAACACTAATAGCTAAAGGTAGACCTTTAGCATAATCTACAAAAGATGTGGAAAAGTCTAGATAACCTTTGGGTGGATCACGTTCTTTGAATGCTTTCAAACTAAAAAGACGAAGAGCCTCAATATATTTCAATCCTTGAGCCTCATAGATTTCATGTACTTCATGCCTTCCCAACAAATGTCGATCTTTTGTTGTTATGATGACTCTACTTCCTGAACCAAACCATTTAGAGTCGCTAACTTTTCTAGCTGATCGAATTGATCTACATCATCAAGAACAAGAAAAAAATTTTTATGACATAACCTATTCTTGATCATATGAACTCCATCACAATCATCCCTTTTATATACACTTTTCCCCATCAAAATCTCATGAATAAGTTTTTGTTGTAATGGAACTAACCCACATTTTTCAGATTCACTCATAACATTAGCGATAAAACAACCACCTTGAAATTCATTAAAAACCTTGTCATAAACAACTCTAGCAAGATGTGTCTTACCAATACCCCCCATCCCCCAAATCCCAATAAAGCGAAAATCATCTTCTGATCCTATGGCTAAAAGCGACATCAATTTCTCCACTCAAGAATCAATTCCTACTAAGCCGTTGGTATCTTTGGGGAACAAAGAACTAATTTAAGCGAAATCTCTTTTATAATATCTTGGATAAATTCTAACTCAAGCCTGCAAAGAAGAATGACAATTAAGCAATGTGATTTAACCCATCATTTCCCCACACACCCACCCCCCACCATACCTTTTTTTTTTTTTTTAAATCCAAAATTATAAATAAATTACTGTAGCAGTCATGTGTGTGTGTTAGTGTTTATATATATAATATGCAATTAAGGGTTGACCGTTAATAGCTTTTGTTCAAATGGGGACTTATGATCGAAAAGGTCCACCTGTAAGGGGAATAATAAGGTTGAAAGACGTTCACATTAGAATATAAGTAGACACTGTGTGATTGCATTTGGAAGCTGAAAGATGCATCATGCATGGTAATGTTCAAAGATGTAGACACGGAGGTTTTCAAGTTACCTTAACTATCATAGCCTTGTTTGGATATTCTAGTCTATTACTTGTATGAATGCACTTATGCTATTCCCGAATTACAACAAAAAAATGTTTAAGACAAACGCGCGCAAGCTTGGGTTGGGTTGAATAAAAGTTAGTTTTTTTTTTTTTTTTTTTTTTTTTTTTGGGGGTGGGGGGGGGGGGGTTGAATAAAAGTTAGTTGTTATATTCTTCATTAAAGTTGAGTTGTCATAGCAAAGAATGAAAATTTGTTCTAGGGAATCAACATTGATAATTAGGAAATTAAGGAGTTCAATAATTTCAGTGTAAAAATGGTAATTGCACATTTAAAAGAAGATAATAATAATAGTAGGGTTTTAATGGAGATGAGATGAGATAAGCTAAGCATAGCATTAATATTTTAAAATTGTTTATTTAATTTTATGTAGAACATGAGCTAAGCTCGAGCTCACCACCAAATTAATTAGATTTCATGTATGCCCTTAGTTTTTTTTTTTTTTTGGTTGAACAAGGTTGAGTTTGTTTAAAAATGTATTAAAATAATAATTTATTAAATTATTGTTGAAAATATATTATTTGAGTTTATTGAGTAAAATTATTTCATTTAAAAACTTATAAAATTTAGATTCGTCAATATTTATTGTTGAAAATTATAAATAAATTTTGTCACAAAATGGGCCATATATAATATCAATAAATTATAAAAAGTAAATTGATATCTTATGAACTTATTTACAAAATTTCACAATCCAAACTTAAGAACATATGAATATATTTTTATATATGTATACATATTAACATATGATAATATTCTATTTTTAAAAAGTAAATATTTTGGGTAAATTGTAATTTGCAACCTCTAAGTTTTATTCAAATTTTATCTAGTCCTCTAACTTTACTTTCTTTCAATTAAATCCTTAAAATTTTAAGTTTATTTAATGAAGGTCTTTCATCCACTTTTGTTAAAAGATTGTCGTTAATTGTCCCAAAACAACATCATACCCTAAAACAAATTGTCGTTGTTTAAAGGGTCAACCCTAGTAGAGCTTTTTTTTGGAGACAAAATTGAATGACTGAATTGAATAAATATGAAACTAGATGACTTGATTGAATGAAAGTGAAGTTAGAGGATTGAATTAAATTTTGGTTCAAAGTTAGAGTGCAATTTATAATTTAGCCTAATATTTTATATACTTAAATCAAGCCTCATACTAATGTGTTTGTTCACGAACATATTATTATATATAAACTTAACTTATTTAATAATGTTTTCATGCTTCATCTTTCATGAACATGTACACACACACACAACACACACATCAGGGGCGGAGCCAGGGGAGGGTGAGGGGGGCAAGTGCCCCCCCTGACCTCCCCTAAAACTCCTTTAATATAGGAGTCCAACGTCTAGCTTGCCCCCTTTAACATATTTTTGGATAAGTTTGCCCTCCCTTAGTAAGAGACAAGTTGAGAAGAACTAGCAGATAACTTAATAATGGACTCACAAGAGTGTTTTTTCTTTTTTGATAAAATATTATGACTTACGGAACTTTGGTCTTTAACAATAATTAATTAGAATTCAATTATATGAGGGACTCTTGTTGACTGATCCATTAGTTCCTAAGAGATTGCTATTGCTGCATAGTTTTAGAAGTTGAGAAACAATCTGTTTCAAAGCTGTGTAACAGGGGTGCTTTCAAGTTGGCATCCCTAGTTATCCAAAACATTGAATGTAAAGTGAAGTTAGAGGATACCCCTGCTAGCTTGTAAGAAATGCTCTATCCCTCTAAATCTTATGTATTAGCTTCATTTTCAATGGTAATTCCCTTTGTTTTAGCCAAAGTTATCGATGGCCAAGATTCCATTAGTTGAGAGCTTAGTCGGTTGAAGATGTTATGAGTTCATATCCAAGTTTTATTAAACTAGCAATGTTTTTATTTTTATTTTTTTCATTCCATAAAGTCTTGCTATTTTTATCAACCAAAAAAAAAAAAAAAAAAACACTCAGTGGGTGCTATTTTAAACTATTGTTTGGTATAATTCATAGTTTACAACGAGGAGGAGAGTGGTATTTGAACTTGAGATGTCTTTGATAAATTTTGCTTCTATTCTTATGTTTTTAATCTTCCCCCCCGCGCCCCCCCCCCCCCAACTTAAATTTTGACTCCGCCACTGACATACATACGTACGTACATACATACATACATACATGCATGCATATATATACATATTTATATATTTATATATATATTTGCTATTCATTATTAACATACGTATCAAATTTCGTTCAAATTGGATGTTATTTACTATTTGATCAATTAACTTATTTTTTATATACAACTTTAGATCACAAAAACTTGAAATTATAACATTTATTTGATAATATAGTAATTGATCTTTCATCTTCTTGAAATTTTGTAAGCATTAAGAATGTAATAAGAACATGCAATCTAACGGTCAGATTTTCAAAATTCACATTCAATATAAAGATACATGATGAGTTTGTAGGGTTTCTCTCCAATCTAGTTTGGAGAGAAAGTTTGTTCATTTGATAATAAACAATGTAACTATAAAATAAAATGATTAAAATTAAAATAAAAAACAATAATAAAATGATTAAAATAAAAATAAAAAACAATAATAAAATGATCAAAATTAAAATTAAAAAAAAAATCACTTACATTTGAAGCTCCCATAAATGCTGCATAAAATCTTTTTAAGAAAATAAATATTTTATAGCTATCTTATTATAGGTCTTTTTTTTTTTTTTTTTTTTTTTTTTTTTTTTTTGTGTGTGTGTGGAGAAACATCTAATTGTATATACTAATTAAAAAAAAGGGTCATGTTAAGAAGTGCCCTTAGGGCAATGGTCAACAATCCTGTAAGGACACGATTTTGTAACGAACCTAAACAGTATTGGGTTCGCACATAAAAGGCCCAGACAATATCATTTGTAGAGCGTGGGTTTGAAAGGCTAGGCCTTGGTCATCAGGCGGTGGGTTTTTCATGGTGTTCATGCATAGTTAAGTTTTCTTCACCCCCTGGAGTCTTTCTCCTGGAGGCGGGCTGGGAGGTTCTGGTTTTTGGCCATTTTTCCCAGCCTCCTCTCTAGATTACTTACTTTTCATTTTATACTAGCTTGCGTTCGTTGTCTTTCGTCCACGTGTAGGGTCAACCTTTCCAAGATTGATACTTGTCCCATCAGCCTATACCCAAAGTCGTTGGGGGTGGTTGTAAAAGTAGAAGAATACGGCTCTGTCAAGCGCAGAGCATTGAATGGCAGCGAGGGCAGCTTTCCCTGGATATTTTGAGATTTTCTTTCAAGCTCCGTCCTCTACCGTTTTTGCCCCTCTTTCAGGTGGGATTTTAATTCTGCCGAGGACTGAACTGTCCTCGGCTGTATCCCAAAACTATCTTGTGCTTTATATTACTGAGCTTGGGCCATAACCCTCCTCGGCTTGGGCCTTCGGGCTCCCCATGGGTAAATGGGTCTGACCCATAAATTATTGGGCCCACAATAACCCCTCAAAACCCTGCTATCCGACCCCCTAGTTGGAAAGGAGGGTTTTGGCAATACCGAGCCTTTATTATGGCTCATTTAATTCTGCCTTTCATCAATGTTGGCGGTTCTCCACCTATCCAAGAGACGTACCGGTCTACGAGACGTTCCTCCTAATTCATTCAGGACGTGCTCATGCCGTTTGACTACCCAAAACGTGTCTTTAATAGTTTCCTTTTACGAGATCTTCCAGATTTTAACGGTTACTGATGGCGTGGGGAAACGGAACGGGCGTACTCTTGTTTACAGATTTCCTTGGAGATTTGAACGTATTAAGTACCCTCCGTTTAGCCCCTCATATAAAAAGAAAAGGCGAGAGTTGTTTCACTCATACCTGAACCACTTTAATCCCCCCAAAATCTGAAACCCTTAGACTCTTCTCAAAGTTTTAATTTTACCCTTTGGTTATTCCTTAAGCGGTAATACCTTCACCATAGTAGTAAGCAATGAAGGAACCGTACCCCTCTCAAAAACACCATGTTCTAACAAAGCTCGAAATGGCTCGGTCAGGGCAAGGATGGCGGAGACTCAAGATTTGTCTCACTTTCCTTTCAGCCAAAATCCGAAGCAGGGGCTCGTCACGTCAACCTTTCGGTGTGATTGAGCCGAGAACACCCATTATCAGTACCAACCGGCCTCTCACGAGCATATCTAACATGGCACCAGTGTGTTAGGAGTCAGGACTGAGGCAGGGACTAAGTGCCCCTGCTTCTTCCTTTCTTTGTTCACTGGTGCCTCCTTTTGCCTCTCTTTCTTCTTCTTTCCACCACCAGATCCATCCTGGTGCTTTTCCTTCTCCCTCTTTTGCTCCTCTTTCTTTCTTTTCATCTCTTCTCTCTTCTTCTCCTCCTTCTTATCATTCATCTCCTTCATCTTCTTTACTCATGTCCTCTATCTTCTTCATTCATCTCCTCCATCTTCTTCCTCCATCTCTTCCATCTTCTTCTGAAGAAGGTCCCTCTCTCAATATGGGCGATACTGATGCAGAGTTTGGAAGGACTTCGGAGACGAGTTTAAAATGAGATCTGATTTTCTACTTGATGTATGGTTGTTGTTTTTTTTTTTTTATATACTGCTTCGACAATCTACTTTTTGTAAAGGCTTGCTTAAGCCCCTCTTTGTACGTTGTAATACATCTCTATATTAATAAAAATTATCATCACTTTACTTGACATGCTCTATCTCTATATTTTCAAAATGATAACGCAATGCATAGACAGATAATCTTGTAAATTCTTTTTATTTCCTAACCGCGACCGACGTCTTGGACTAAAGTCCCAGTTAATAAAAAAGATCTTGCTCTGTGTTTATAAAAACAGCCCGGCTTAATAATACTGAACGGAACAAACAATACTTAGGGCTGAAACTCCCATTAAGCAGGAAAAGAAAGGACATTGTGATGAGCTTACTGAGTCGGCCTGGCACAATATCGCCGACCTTAGAGTACAATACTTGGGACCCTAATCCTTTATCAAAGAGAAGGGCACTACTACGCATTTGCAAGTGCTATTCGGCACAATAATATAGCATTTGAATCAACGACACCTAGGGCCAAAATACTTACTAAGAAAAAGATATCACCATAACTTTAATAGAGTTGTTTGGCACAACAATGCCGACCTGTGAAAAACGGTACTTACCCAAAACTTAGCCGAGATGATAACTGAGTGCTTGATGCGGTGTAGGGAGTGACCATCCGAGGACATATCATCCGCCAAATGAACAGCCCTGCAAGGCTACTGACTAGTGGGGCGTTTCGCCATCTTCTTAACACTCCTATTGGCAGTGACCTTTTACAGTATTTGAGCCGAGGATTAAGTAACTTAGAATTTTTATTAAGTAGCCCATCTTACGAAATTCAATCCTTTTCTCATCCAAGTAGTTGGTTTCCCCATAGGCTTGAGTCCGAGGACCATGCAATACCTTGGTTCTGTCCAAAACCTAGTTTTCTCAAAGTAGTTGGTTTCTCCATAGGCTTGAGTCCGAGGACCATGCAATGCCTTGGTTCTGTCCAAAACCTAGTTTTTTCATCCAAGTAGTTGGTTTCCCCATAGGCTTGAGTCCGAGGACCATGCAATGCCTTGGTTCTGTCTAAAACCTAGTTTTCTCATCCAAGTAGTTGGTTTCCCCATAGGCTTGAGTCCGAGGACCATGCAATGCCTTGGTTCTGTCCAAAACCTAGTTTTCTCATCCAAGTAGTTGGTTTCCCCATAGGCTTGAGTCCGAGGACCATACAATACCTTGGTTCTGTCTAAAACCTAGTTTTCTCATCCAAGTAGTTGGTTTCCCCATAGGCTTGAGTCCGAGGACCATACAATGCCTTGGTTCTGTCCAAAACCTAGTTTTCTCATCCAAGTAGTTGGTTTCCCCATGGGCTTGAGTCCAAGGACCATACAATGCCTTGATTATGTCCAAAACCTAGTTTTCTCATCCAAGTAGTTGGTTTCCCCATAGGCTTGAGTCCGAGGACCATACAATGCCTTGGTTCTGTCCAAAACCTAGTTTTCTCATTGCGTGGGACATTGGCTTTACGGGAGTTAGCTCCTCGACCAAGCCCCTAGAGTTATCCATGCGACTAACGCTACCCAGCGTAGCCCCTAGTCAAGAAGCGTAGCCCCTAGCGGAACTTTACACTAAAACTCTATAACCAGTTGTTAGAAATGACGAAGGAACTCTCTCAACCTACCGCCTATACCAACACACAAGCCTTTCCCACAGACGGCGCCAATTGTAAGGACACGATTTTGTAACGAACCTAAACAGTATTGGGTTCGCACATAAAAGGCCCAGACAATATCATTTGTAGAGCGTGGGTTTGAAAGGCTAGGCCTTGGTCACCAGGCGGTGGGTTTTTCGTGGTGTTCATGCATAGTTAAGTTTTCTTCACCCCCTGGAGTCTTTCTCCTGGAGGCAGGCTGGGAGGTTCTGGTTTTTGGCCATTTTTCCCAACCTCCTCTCTAGATTACTTACTTTTCATTTTATACTAGCTTGCGTTCGTTGTCCTTCGTCCACGTGTAGGATCAACCTTTCCAAGACTGATACTTGTCCCATCAGCCTATACCCAAAGTCGTTGGGGGTGGTTGTAAAAGTCGAAGAATACGGCTCTGTCAGGCGCAGAGTATTGAATGGCAGCGAGGGCAGCTTTCCCTGGATATTTTGAGATTTTCTTTCAAGCTCCGTCCTCTACCGTTTTTGCCCCTCTTTCAGGTGGGATTTTAGTTCTGCCGAGGACTGAACTGTCCTCGGCTGTATCCCAAGGCTATCTTGTGCTTTATATTACTGAGTTTGAGCCATAACCCTCCTCGGCTTGGGCCTTCGGGCTCCCCATGGGTAAATGGGCCTGACCCATAAATTATTGGGCCCCACAAATCCATTTTAGGAATATTTTGTCACCACTTTCATGGGAAATTAAAAAAAAAATGTCAAAACATTAATTACTTTTTTTTTCTTTTTTCATAAAAACTTTGTTTAAATGAATTGTTAAGCATTTCTCTAAGGACGTCCATTAGCATTTTCCTTAAAAAAAAGAGACTACTTTCTAAAATGATGGGCTAGCCAAAAAAATAAATGTTAAGAATTGAGTTTATATCTTTTTTTCTTTTTCTTTTTTTTTTTAATGTATTCACTTAAATGTTCACTATTAATTACACCAATAAGCCCTTAAATGTTCAGTAAATTTTATAATTTTTACTCGCCTAAAACCGTTCACCAAATATGGAAGTCATCACTCATCAGACACTATAAATATTGTATTAGTAGCTTTAAAGAACATTTTTACTTTTCTGTATACGGTTGTCCAATCCTTCTTTCTTTCTTTATTTTTTATTTTTCCATTTGTTTAGTCATTGCACTTGTGGGGCCTGAAATCTGAGGTCCCAGCCCACTTTGTATTAAAAGCCCAAAGCCCAGGCCGAGGAGTCTTACTGCTAAGAACGCACAATGAGAGCTCCTTGAAGGTCCAAGGATATGGCCGAGGACGACTTTACGCCCAACATCTCACAAAAAAGCCTGAAGAAAAGGACAAATTCAGTACAGGAGCAGCACAAGGGAGAAGGCTGCCAACGCCTTAATGTGGAGCCCATCGCCTGACAAACCCATACTCATACCATGCTGTCCAGCTTTTCCCAACCACTCTGATGTGAAGATTGACAAGACGAGTAACCACCCCGAACAAGGAGAAACGGACACGTAGGCGAAGAATGGGAAGGAAATACTAGTATAAAAGGGAAGCTCGTTGCATTGACAAAGGGGCGGCCCCGGAACTAGAGAAAAGGGGGAAGACGAACTCATAAAAAGGAGGACGGCGAAGGCGAGACTCTCCTCGAACCAATTCCGAGGAGATAGATCTTCATACCACATCCGTGTAAGGCTTAGATGTACAGACCAAATCCACCTTCGAATGGGCTTCCATGAAAATCCTGACTAAACCGTTACCCAACGACCAAAGTCCAGCCTTTCCAAACCCACTCTCTACAAATCATATTATTCGGGCCTTTTTACATACGAGCCCAAAGCCATCTTTGGATCGTTAAAAATCGTGTCCTTACAATTGGCACCGTCTGTGGGGAGACTTGCGCGTTGGCGCAGGTTGCGGTGGAGTCAACTCTATGGCAAGCAGAGGTTCGTGGGGTTTCCTCCATCTCCGGCGACATACAGTTGTTGCTCCGACATAAACTTCTGCTAGGGGCTACGCCTTGCAGTGCCAAGGGCGCGAGCACCTCTAGGGGCTTCTGGCCTCAAGCCAACTCCCCCCGCCCTGGTATAGGGGCTTACGGTCGAAAAATAAAAAAGTACATAAAAGAAATCTTGCAAGTTTTGGACAGAATCAAGGCCTTGCATGGTCCTCGGACTCAAGCCTATGGGGAAACCAAGTACATAAAAGAAATCTTACAAGTTTTGGACAGAACCAAGGCCTTGCATGGTCCTCAGACTCAAGCCTATGAGGAAACCAAGTACATAAAAGAAATCTTACAAGTTTTGGACAGAACCAAGGCCTTGCATGGTCCTCGGACTCAAGCCTATGGGGAAATGGTCCTCGGACTCAAGCCTATGGGGAAACCAAGTACATAAAAGAAATCTTGCAAGTTTTGGACAGAACCAAGGCCTTACATGGTCCTCGGACTCAAGCCTATGGGGAAACCAAGTACATAAAAGAAATCTTACAAGTTTTGGACAGAACCAAAGCCTTGCATGGTCCTTGGACTCAAGCCTATGGGGAAACCAAGTACATAAAAGAAATTTTACAAGTTTTGGACAGAACCAAGGCCTTGCATGGTCCTCGGACTCAAGCCTATGGGGAAACCAAGTACATAAAAGAAATCTTGCAAGTTTTGGACAGAACCAAGGCCTTGCATGGTCCTCGGACTCAAGCCTATGGGGAAACCAAGTACATAAAAGAAATCTTGCAAGTTTTGGACAGAACCAAGGCTTTGCATGGTCCTCGGACTTAAGCCTATGGGGAAACCAAGTACATAAAAGAAATCTTACGTTACACGAACCTTAGAATCTATCCGAGGAGAACTACCCATTAAACAGTTGGGTTAATCCCTATACTAAACGGATTCCCCAGTCTACCCTCGGATCCTCAGTACCAAAGGGATTGATGCAACATAGAGCAATATGCTACTAAAAACACGATTGAAGTCCCTCACTGCTCGGCTACCCTCTCGGATGAATTATTTAGAAGTTTATCGTTCTCGGACATTTGTCTAGCATGCATCGTACAGCGCTCGGCCATTATCCCGGTTAGTTCCAAGAGTTTAATTTATTGAGAATTGCCCTCGTTATACTTAATAATGTCAGTAAGTTTAAACCAGTAGGAATTTGTTTTAAGGCATTTTTCTGCTCCAAGTATCATTAAAGGCAAACGCATATTTAATATTCATTCACAAAGTAATTGCTGCCGAGAGGAAAAATATTTAAAAAGAAATAAACTCATCTTTTATTAATACAAAGAAACATTACAGTGTACAATGAAAAGCTGAAATAAGCTTATACTAAGGCTAACTACATAAGTAAAAAGAAAAAAAAAATACAAGAGAATGAAGATAAAGCCGAAGAAGAAGCGTAGAGGAGAGGCTGGCTGCTGTTCCGAGGAGTTGTGTAAGAAAACCATTCCTCAATACTTTTACATGCCCATAACTCAGGCAGCCAAAGAACCCAACGTGGGGCCTGCACCGTCGAAGAAAATGTGCAGAGAGCACCTGGCTTCGGGCTAGCGTCGCTGAAGAAAAGGTGTAGGGAACCCAACTTGAGTCCTGCACCGTTGAAGAAAAGGTGCAGGGAGCCGGAAGTTGAGGAGCCCCCGCAAAAATTTGCCCGCTACAAGGCAGACGGCGCTGATGGCGGAAATTCCTTCTTCTGACATACCAAAAATCTGGCATGATCAGAACCTGCTTCGGATTTTGACTAAAAGAGGGAGGAATACCATCTTCCCCCTGTCAAAACAGGGGACTGGCTTGAATCTGTGCCATCCTTGCCCGTACCATACCACCTTGAGAATTCGGTGCCTCTGAAGCGTGCAGAGACCTTTCATCCCCATCCACGCCTTGAACATCTTGCTTTGAAGCAGAGTAGCACTGGAAATGGAGATCGTGAATATGAAAGAAGAAGTATGATTCTGAAGAAAACAGGAGAGTTCATGTGCAGGTGGAATGACCCCCTACCTTATTTATACACAGAAGCAAACCGGTGGCATTTAATTCATGCAAATTTCCAAGGAATGCTACGGACAAAGCAGACTCGGCTCAATTTCCAACCTCATTCTCAGCCGTAGGATCTGAAGATCCTCTTGAAGGCGCGCCTCGAGTACCGAAATGTCAAAGGACCCTGCGTGAGCGAAAAATAAAGGAGTGGCCCTTATCTTGACACGCCTCCCATGTAAATGAAAAAATACAAATAATAATGAAGTACTGGATTTGGGCGAGCCACAATGTGGGCCTAATGTCTCCAAAACCCTCCTCCTCAATTAAAAAGCCGGGCAGCAGGATTTTGAGGGGCTATTGTGGGGCCTGAAATCTGAGGTCCCAGCCCACTTTGTATTAAAAGCCCAAAGCTCAGGCCGAGGAGCCTTACTGCTAAGAACGCACAATGAGAGCTCCTTGAAGGTCCAAGGATATGGCCGAGGACGACTTTACGCCCAACATCTCACAAAAAAGTCTGAAGAAAAGGACAAATTCAGTACAGGAGCAGCACAAGGGAGAAGGCTGCCAACGCCTTAATGTGGAGCCCATCGCCTGACAAACCCATACTCATACCATGCTGTCCAGCTTTTCCCAACCACTCTGATGTGAAGATTGACAAGACGAGTAACCACCCCGAACAAGGAGAAACGGACACGTAGGCGAAGAATGGGAAGGAAATACTAGTATAAAAGGGAAGCTCGTTGCATTGACAAAGGGGCGGCCCCGAAACCAGAGAAAAGGGGGAAGACGAACTCATAAAAAGGAGGACGGCGAAGGCGAGACTCTCCTCGGACCAATTCCGAGGAGATAGATCTTCATACCACATCCGTGTAAGGCTTAGACGTACAGACCAAATCCACCTTCGAATGGGCTTCCATGAAAATCCTGACTAAACCGTTACCCAACGACCAAAGTCCAGCCTTTCCAAACCCACTCTCTACAAATCATATTGTTCGGGCCTTTTTACATACGAGCCCAAAGCCATCTTTGGATCATTAAAAATCGTGTCCTTACAGCACTCATACAACTATTCTTCAAAAAATGAAGATACTATAAATATGGAAGTTATCATTAATGATTATTTCTCACTTTAATTTACCTAAAAGTGTTCATCATATATGGAAGTCATCAACCATTATTAATTGCTTATAACTTGCATTATGATCATCCATTACAGTTGCTTGATCTCCCTAAATGCACATGCTTTCTCATTTTCCTATATCACTAAGGTACCAAAAAAAAAAAAAGCTAAAATGCAAAATTTACCCTCTAAGTTTCACTAAAATTTATTACAGTCCTTTAACTTTGTTTTCTATCAATTTAGTCCTTTAATTTTCAAAAGTGTTCAATCAAGGACTCCGTTAGACCTTTGTTAACTCTACCTTTAACCCTTCCCAAAACTGTGTCGTTTTGGTGTTATTTAATATTTAATTAATAAATTTATTATTTATTTCAAAATTTTAAAAAATAAAAAACTGAGATGAAAGCGTAACAATGTACCCAGGAGCCTAACCCGATGAGAGAGAGATTGAGAGATCGATAGAGAGTGGGATGAGAGAGGGAGCAAGTGCTGGGTCAAAGATGTGGAAATATGAAATTGGATCCTTTTTAAAGCATTTTTGTCTGCTCCAGGTTAGTTCTTCACTGGAAGTTTCATCCAAAAATATAAAAACAAGCAAGATTAATAGAAGTTTCGCTGGAAGTTTCTTCACAATACGCGTACTGTCTTTACTGGACTATACTTGTGTTTGTTAGAGAATATTGGACTTAATAATTTTGAAAGTTTAGGCTCGGATTTTGATTTATCAAACAGTTTCAAATCTACTGGGGTCTCGATCACTTGCTTGCTCTCCCTTGTTATGCTTCATTTTTTTTTTTAATTTAAATTTTAGAAATACGGTGACTTTTGGGATGGGGCTAATGGTAGAGTTAACAGCTGTCTAATGGAGACCTTAATTGAACATTTTTGAAACTTAAAGAATTCAATTGACCGAAAGCAAAGTTAAAGAACTGAAATGAAATCTATTGAAACTTAGAGGGTGAGTTTCACATTTTAGCCAAAAAACAATTAATATCTTATTTTCCATTATCATCTGATGGGACTGATGAAGTCAACCTCCTTGGACGAAGTCATTAATACTGACGAAGTCACCTTGATAGACAAAATAACTAAGCATCCCTGGCGATACAACCACGCCGTTGACAAAAGTAGAGAAGCCATTCAATACAGTCAATAAATGAGTCGGGCAGTTAAAAGGCCAGCTATGCAAACTATTGGAAGCTCATTAAAGTCCACATTACTGGGGGTAAGGCGTTACCCAAAGGAGAATTAAGACCACCATAACAGCCACAACGGCTAGGAGCTAAGAGAATGTATATATATAAAACCCTCACACCTCTAACAGAAGGTACATTTGACACAAAAACAGCATCCCTAGTTATTTTTATACTCTATTATTTACTATAATCTTCTCATACTGACTTTGGCATCGGAGGCGTTGTGGTAGGCACCACACCGGTGACTATTGTGAGGGATTGCTACTTCTACGATGACGCAAACGAATATCCGACTCCATCTGGATGTGTTCATTGCGACTGACGAATTTACACTTCATCATATATAACCCTCACACCTACAATAGAAGGTACATTTGACACAAAAATAGCATCCCTAGTTATTTTTATACTTTGTTATTTACTATAAGCTTCTCATACTGACTTTGACATCGAAGACGTTGTGGCAGGTACCACACCGGTGACCATTGTGAGGGGTTGCTACTTCTACGGTGATGCAAATGAATGTTCAACTCCATCTAGACGTGTTCATTGCAACTGTCGAATTTACACTTCATCATCATCCATATCCAACACTTCATTACCATCCCCATCTCAAGGGAGCCATGAAAATAGAAGTCGAAGTGGTATTGGTCATGCAATATATGAGATTGGTCTTGTAGAGGAAGAAAAGGAGGTGAAATTGATTGTTCATATAAACTTTTATTTTATAATTGGTTTTTTTTTTTTTAGTCTTTTGTTCTTATCAATTTTCCCCCAATTACAATTACTGCTTAATTCGTTGTTCTTAAAAGCAATTTTTTTTTTTTTTTTTAATTTTCCTAATCCTTTGTTTTAACGTGTGATACGAGTCCACTGAATAAATTTCCTATAGAGATTATAGCTTACAAAGTTAAGAGGCAAAAACCAAAAGTTAGAATCTTGTTACAAAGTTAAGAGAGTGTGCTGTGTGTAGTATAACTTGCCACACCTTCCCTTAAAAATTACCATGGCTTTTGAACGGAGTTGTAACGTGTCTTTGTGTTAGAACCCCTTTCCCTCTCCCTTTTGTGTGTGTGTTTGTTTTGTCAAAAAAGAATGATGTTACTCAAATTTTCTAATTAATTGTAAATTGATTATCTAAAAGCAATTTTGGAGAAAATCGAGATTGTAATCATGGTCATTAATCATGGAAAGATGTACGAACTTTCTATATGTATACAAATTTAAAGACAACTCTATGATATAGTGAGTCATTTTTCTCTCACAATTCTACCTCTAGGCTTTTTTTTTTTGGGTACATTTGAGAATTGCTGTTTGATTTTATTTTTTAATACACAATTTTTTTTCTTAAATATTTTTATATGCTTAATTTTTTTTTTCTTTATTCTTTGTTTGGTCACCAAATTATAACTTAAATATCTTGGTCAAACCAAATCTAATTTCAAATTTATTTCAATTTCAATTTTATATTTGAGATACCAATCTGGTAGGGCAAGACTTAGATACAGTACTTAGGTGTTATTCCTTAGATTTCTCTCTTAAAATTCTACCATGTGGATTTTTTCTCACAAGATGAAAGTGTATTTTTTTTTATTAAGTAGCCACATGACAGAATCTTAAGAGGGAAATCTAAGGAACATTACCTAAAATATTGTATCTAAGTTTTGTCCATTTTGGCAAGCTCTTCATTAGCAATGGAGAAATGGTGAGCCATCTCTCACTTCTTCTTTTTTTGTGCCTTTTTGACCCTTGCTCTGCTCTTTTTATTTCGTGTTAATCAAAGTCAAGCCATATTTATTTTATGATTTCTTACAATTTTAGTTTCGTATGGAGATTTGCGTAATGTGTAATGGATTTGAGTGATGGAGTTAGTAAAATTTTATACGGAGAGTTTTGCATTTTATTTTTGTTTATGTATCGAGTTCATACATTATGTGTTGAACTCTGCATTCTAGTAAATTAGTAAGATGAGAATCATATAATACTTAACAGAAATCTTCAGAATGTTTCACTTACAATATGCAAACACTTTGTTACAAGTAATTACAAATGTTGTGAGACCCCTTTCCCTCTCCCTTGTGTGTATGTTTGTTTCTCCAAAAAAAAAAAAAAAAAGAAAAAAAAAAGGACAAATGTTGTTGTGAGACAGTCAATATATTAGATTAGAGTTATAAAATTTTACATTATATTAGAATTATAAAGTTATATAATTAATAATTAGGGTTTCTCTTCTGTCGTAGGCGGTAGAACAAGTTTCCTTCCTTGTGAAGGTTTTCGTCTAGGTTAACTCTGTTAATCCTTGAGTTGTGTTTTTCTTTTCCTTTAGGGATTGGGAAACAGGTTGTTTGCCTCCTTCTCAATCCGTTCTTCTTCTTCTCCCTTAATAACATCTCCCTTCCAGTGGCTATCTACTCTCTGTGCGCTTATGGACGACCTGTCTAATCACTAGAGTCGCCTCTCTCTATCCAATAGAAAGGGGCCAGGATGTAGTATTACCAAAGAACAAAGTACCCAAGAGTTTATCATAGCGGCGAAATTCCTGACAAAACAAGCCTTGAACGATGATGCCATCGCAAACACCTTCAACCCCCTTTGGCGTTGTCGAACTGGCTTCAAGATTCAAAGACAAGGAGACCATAAGGTGTTGTTTATCTTTGATAATAAGCCGGATATGGAGTGAGCATTATCCAATGAACCATGGAGTTTTGATAAGTGTGTGATAGTGATGCAATGTTACGATAATGATGTTCCAATTCACGACTTGCAATTTAACAAAGCTACTTTCTGGGTGTAGGTACATGATATACCCATCAGATATAAGAACAAAGCAATGGCAGAAAAAATATGTGACACCCTAGGTGAAGTAGTTCACACCCCTGATACGCTTTTGCATGATGGTGGGACAGGGACGAACGCAGGATTTTAAGCCGGGGGGGGGCCAGAGATAAGCAAAATTTTTTTTTTTCAAATACGCATCCATATAATATTAATAAACTATCAACCAAGACAAATACCCAAAAATCATTGTTTCTTAATATATTAAGATACAATCTACTAACAAAAACAAAAGATGCGAAACACTATTGTTTCTTTATACAATCATCTATGAAAAGGGAACTCGACGCTCTTTCAAATCTTCAAAATCATCTACTATTGAATCCAAACTAAATGTCGAAGCTATATCCTTTTCAATGTATAACATCAAAGAGTCATTCAAAAAGTCATCTTCCATTTTGTTTCGAAGTTCAGTTTTGACAAGTTTCATAGCTGAAAATGCTCGCTCTGTAGTAGCAGTAGAAACTGGAAGAGTAAGCACAAGTATCACCATTCTATAAACAAGTTTATAGTGTTCTGAATTTCCAGTTCTCACTAACCATTGAGACAACTCAAATAAACTTTTCAATTTTTTGAACTCTGGATCTTGGACTACATTATGCTCAAAATGATAAAGCTCCTTCTCCAACACTTGTTTGTCATAATCTGTGAAATCTTGTGGATAGAAATTCTTTACCAACAAACAAAGATCACTAATTCTGAAAGATTTTAATGCCTCTCAAGGTTCTAAAGCTGAGCTAAGCCTAAGCAACTCCATTGCATCTTCATTAAAACGATAATTTAGTTTTTGTAGTTGAGAATCTATTGTAGCATAAAAAATATTTACTCGATAATGATGCTCATTTGTAACGTTATCTGGTTGATTACGAGCTCAACCTCGCCTCGCAACATAACGAGCATTCATATCCAGGACATCAATGCGATGCTTCTCACAAAATGATATCACAGTGGTGAGTAAGCCATCCCATCCATCATCTCTAAATTTTTGGATAAGTGCTTTAGTAGATGAAACTAAATGCATGGCATTTAAAATGTCTTGAGATTGGCTTTGCAAAGCTTGACAAAGCTTATCAGTGATCTCCATAGTTTCCTTCTCAAGATGCAAGATGAAAACAAATTCAAATGAAGTTAAACCTTCATAAGCTGACTCTCCTTCTGCCCGATTTTCTCCATCAATTGCACCATCAATTATATTTTGTAAAACTTCAACAGTTGAACTAAACATCCTTAATAAGCTAGAAACTGATCTAAAATGTGAACTCCAACGTGTTTCTCCAGGTCGTTGTAAAGTGCCAATTTGATTAAGTCCACTTCCAGTCTCAAGCTCTTCAAGATCAATCAAACGTGCTATTTCATTAGCATTGGCAACTTTCAATTGCTCATTGCGCTTGCAAGAAGCACTAACAATTTTGATCAGAAAAAGCAATGTAAGAAAAAAATGACTAATGGGAACAACTTGTTTTGATGCTTTTACTAATGCCAATTGTAAGCGATGTGCAAAACAATGGATATAGTAAGCATATGGGCAATCATTCAAAATCAAAGCTTGTAATCCATTCCACATACCTCGCATGTTGCTTGCTCCATCATATCCTTGCCCTCGAATATTTTGTATATCTAAGCAATATTGAGATAACAAAGAATATATCCCATTCTTTAGAGTCAAAGCTGCAGTGTCAACAACATGAATAAGCCCAAAAAAGCGTTCTTTCACAAAGCCTTCTGCATCAACATATCTAAACACCACAGCCATTTGCTCTTTCATGGACTCATCACGAGCTTCATCAACCATTATGCAGAACTTTGCATCACCAATTTCTTCCCGAATGGCCTTCTTCACTTTGGCTGAGAAAACATGTAGAATTTCCTTTTGAATCCTAGGTGATGTGTAGGTTGCATTTTTTGGAGCTTTTTCTATTATTTCAGCAACCTTCTCATTCCAAAAAGTCACAATACCCAATGATTCATGGAAGTTCCCACGATTTAATGAACTAAAACTTTCATCTCGACCTCTAAAAGCTATAGCTTGAAAGGCAAGATATCGCACAATAAAAATTGTGGCCTTCAATTGCAACCGATTATTTGCAATTTGTTCAGTAGTGAAATGATCAACTACCCTTTGCAAATGCTGCGATTGGTTCATCAAATCCTTACACATTTGCTCAGCAACTCTATGAGCTGAGTTAGGATCTTTTCCTATATGAACTTGAAAAGAACAATCTTTGCCCCCAACCTTTTTCCAATTTCTAAATCCACCAACAATAAATGTATTTTGTCCCACAACCACATTCGGATTATGAAAGACAAAGCAAGGTAGACAATAAGCTGCATCTGTTGTAGGAGAATATTCAAGCCATTTTGAATTATTTCTATACCAAGAAGCTTGAAAGCTACGATTGTGCTTTCCACTTTTTTTGAATGTCTCTAGAGGAGGTTGGTGCGGACCTTTTTTAATGTAAGCCCGCCGAATTTCATCACGTTGATTAACATGATATTCCCATATTTTTTTGCGTGTTCCGGGATCATAATCCAAAGAATCAAGGTCAATTCTTTGAAATTGTGTTTGAGAGATTGGAACATCCGCATTTTCCGGAATTGGAACATCCGTATTTTCCGGAATTGGAATAGCAACATTAGTTGTTGGCAATTCCACGTCGACTTCAGAAGAATTTGAAGTTGAACCTTTTCTTTTGAAAAAATCAAGCATTGTAGTTGATTTTTTCATGATCTACAAATAAAATAAAAATTATATAAGAATTACCGTTATTTTTTAAAATTTGTGTGATAATTTCTTATATTATATGATTTTTTTTTTCTTTTTGTCTTTGGTCTGCTTTTAATGTCTTTGTGTTTAAATTGTCTTTATTTATGTGATGTCTCTGTATTGTCTCTTTCTTTATTTATATCTTTTATGTTTTTTTATCTTTGTGTTGTCTCTTGTCTTCATCTTTCTAATTCTGACCCACTAACCCAAATATCCAATGAATCCCACTACAGACAGCCAAGCACTACTAACAAAAACTTTTCTTAACTTTACCTTTTTTTTGTTTTTTTTTTCTCCCCTGTCACTTGCCTTTGCCCAACAGCAACTCCACTTTTCCCTATTCCCTATTATTTTGTCGAACTAATGTCCAACTACCAGTCAAGTGGTCAACAAAGAAAAAAGACTATCACTAATTCACTACAATCTCCACTCTCTCTATTTATCTCTTTTATCTATATAATGCAAGAGCCACAAACACAGAGTCACAAAGCCAAAACCCAAAAAAAAAAAAAAAAAAAAACACAAACAGTTCAGCCGCAGCACAAGCACCAAATCAATTCAGTAACTTCAGTTCCTCAGTAAAAACACAAACAAGAAACACTCAAAACACCACAACCACAAGCACAGTTTCTTTGATTCTCAGATCACAGATTCACAAGATTTTGAAATTTGAAGGAAAAGATAAGAGTTAGAGTAAATACCTGTGATTCTGTGGGCTGTGATTCTGTGAAGACTCGAAGATGGGCTGGGCAGATCGGGAAACGGCAACGGGCGACAGCGGCGGCAAGTGGATCTCGCTCTCGCCGGCGTGGGTCTGGTTCGCACTTCGCACTTCTCGCTCTCGTCTCGCTCTCTGTCTCTCTCCGTCACGGACTCACGGCGTCACGGCGACACCGCTGCGGGCCTACGGCGCTGGCGCGCTGCGTTTCTGTCTCTCTCCGTCTGGCTCGTAGTCGTAGCTCTCGCCTCTCAGTGGTCTCTCACTTTCCTTTCTTTTCTTTTTTTTTTCTTTTTTTTCCTTTGGTTTTTGCTTTCTCCGTTTGGTTTTGAACTGCTGAGGGCTGAGATTTTTTCCCTTTTTTTTTTTTTTTTTTTTTTGGTTGTGGATTGACATGGGTTATGGGCTCTGATCTGAGCTGGCCGGATGATGGGCTCTGAGCTGGCCGGATGATGGCTAGGGGAGGGGGTTCATGCCGGATAATGGGCTAGGGGAAGGGGGGCCGGAGCAAAAATATCAGGGGGGCCCAAGTCCCTTTTTTTTTTTTTTTGGAAAAATATTACTTGCTAAAAATTTTTTTTTTTGGGCCCAGGGGGGGCCCGGGCCCCCTTAGCCTTGTACCTGGGTCCGTCCCTGTGGTGGGAGTTTCATCTGGATTCGGGTTACCATCAACATCTCTTTGCCTTTATGTAGGGGCTGCCTCATCTCCATTGACAATGGTAGACAAGTGTGGGTCAGTTTTGAGTATGAACGCCTCCCGAATATATGCTATTGGTGTGGTTGCCTTGACCATGACAATAAAAACTGTGATGTGTGGATTGCAAGTGAGGGCACCCTTAAGACAGAACAGCAACAATTTGGACCTAGTTTACGAGCGTGTGTTTGTATAATCTTGGAAGTTTATTGTGGTTGTGCCTGGGTATTATAAATCGAACTTGAGAGGTAGGTTCAGAGTCCTAGCAGTGAACCTGGAAGTGGTCAGGTCCCAATGGATAGTGCTATGGATTTAGGTAAGTCTGTTGTTCCACTAGACTTTGGAGTGGGGCAGCCAAGTCCGACAATTTCAAACCCAATAAGGAATGTAGCTCCAGTGTTGGTAACTCCTACGTCCATGCAAAATGAGCAGGTTGAACGTGTTTCTCATGAAGCTTCTCCACTTGTTTTCTTCGATGAGGGTTGTTCCGATATTCACGGCCAAGTTTCTAAAGGTGGTAACTTTGAATCTCAACTTCGAGATATTGATAGAGAGCTCTCCAAGTTTGACACTCCCTCAACTCCTTAATTGGATCCTTCTTCGGCTTTGGACAAAGTGGAGGCTCCTTTACCTTCACCACGTGTAACCTTGGAATGTTGGGGGACCTCCACTACATCAATTCAGCCTCCCAAAGTGTCAACCTGGACCCAGTTAGTTAGGAATACAGTTGATAGCCAATCTCCCACAGTCTTAGCAAGAATAGGAGGTGGAAAGCATAGTTTTGTTCTTGAGGAAGATTGCTCCCTATTACCTTGCAAACGTCAACAGGTTTTGAGGAGTGATGAAGAAGTACCTACTTTATTGGTGGAGGCTGTTAAGCAACCCCGCTAGAATCAATGAATTACTTGGTATGGAATTGTCGGGGGCTTGGGAACCTTTGAACAATGAAGGAGCTTGTAGAAATTGTACGGGCAAAAGATCCATTCATTGTGTTTACAGCCGAAACATGGACGGATGAAGCAAGGCTAGATCGGGTTTAAAGTAGTTTGTAGTTTAAGAATAGATGGGTGGTACCTAGTGACAATATAGGTGGTGGTCTTGTTCTGTTTTGGAAAGATAATATCAACCTTATCGTGGAAGATTCGACAAAGTATTTTATTGATGCTTGGATTGATAAAAACTCGGATCAACAATGGAGGTTTACTAGTTTCTAGGGGGAGCCAGATACGGCAAGGAGACATGAAGCTTGGAGTGAACTTCGTCGCCTTAACCACCACCCTGCTGTTCCATGGATATGCATGGGCGACTTTAATGAGATTGTTAGTTAAGAGGAAAAATTAGGAGGGGCTCAACGCCTTCATTACCAAATGCAACTCTTTAGAGATGTGATTGATGAATGTGGTTTTATAGACTTGGGTTTCTCTGGTCAACGATTCACTTGGAGTAAACACTTTAGGGATGGTCACTCTATATGGGAAAGATTAGATCGAGGGTTGGCTAACAATAGTTTTTTTTTTTTTTTTTTTTGCTTTTTCTAGGTTTACGAATTAACCATCTTTGGTGTGATACCTCTGACCATGTTCCTATTCTCCTTAATCTCTCAAGCCTGGATCCTCCTCCGCGGAAAAAACCCTTTAGGTTTGAAGAGATGTGGCTCTTTGATAGCCGATGTGATGATATTGTGGAAGCAACGTGGAAATCAATGAATGATAGTCATTCAGATGATGCAATTTTGACAATAGTTGAAAAATGTGGCCGAGACCTAGCTTGGTGGAATACAAATTGTTTCGGCAATGTTCGAAGGGAGCTGATTAAATCTAGGCATCTATTGGCATAAGCAGAAAAGGAGTCTATCCAAAGTGGCTGTAATGACCGAGTAAGAGAATTGAGAGCTGAAATCTCTTCCTTGCTCTATAAAGAGGAATGTATGTTGAATCAGCGCTCAAGGGTGTTGTGGGCAAGCCAAGGTGATCGCAATACTAAGTACTTTCATAGTAAGGCGACAAAGCGACATAGAAGGAATTCTATTCGAGTATCAGAGACACTCAAAAAGGTAACAATGGGGTAAAACCTTCTTACTAATCTGTGTAAGTAACAGACAAGTTATCCCATCTCATATGGTTAGCTGCAAAATAAGTTAAAAACCCACTAAATCCATTACCTCGGTAGGGCATAATTTCAACTTTTAAGAACATACACAGTAATATAACCTACGTATAGTTTTAAACTCACTCTGCTCCTTACTTATTGGTAAGTTTAAAGGAGCAAAGGGATAATCTATTCTTAAACAAATATAGGTAAGCCTATAAATGCTTTAAGTGATGCTCATGAATATCCAAGTGAGTTTGTTACCACCATGAAGATCTTTGTTGTTTAGAGTAGCTGGTCACATTTGACATTCAGGTAATTAATAAAAGATATTTGTTTTACCATAAGTATGTGGTCCAAAAAATTTGGGATGAACTAAGGCTTTGTCTGGAAATTTGTCAAAAATGATAGGAAGTATTGGTGATTAAAAGACATCAATTAATCCAAGGTATGTGGTCCAAGGAGTCAGGCATGACTAAGGTTCTGTTTGATACTTAGATAGATGTCAAAGAGTATTAATTTTCTCAAAGCACGTGATTCGAGAAGTTAGACATAACTAAGGTTCTGTTTAATACTTAGAACAATGATTAAAAAATATCAATTTACCCAAGGTATGTGATCCGAGGATCCAAGCATGATCAAGGTTTTGTTTGATACTTTGATGTTAGGGAGTATTAATTTTCTCAAAACATGTGGTCCGAAAAGCCAGGCATATATAAGGTTCTGTTTAATACTTAGAATAATAATTAAAAGATATCAATTTACCCAAGGTACGTGATCCGAGAAGCTAGGCGTGACCAAGGTTCTGTTTAATATTTAGATAGATGTCTAGAAGTATAAAATTTTCCAAAGCATGTGGTCTGATGAGTCAGACATAACTAAGGTTTTGTTTAATACTTAAAATAATGATTAAAAGATATTAATTTACCCAAGGTATGTGGTCCAAGAAGCCAAGCATGACCAAGGTTTTGTTTGATACTTAGATGTTAGTGAGTATTAATTTTCCCAAAGCATGTGGTCTGATGAGCCAGGTATAGCTAAAATTTCGTTTAATACTTAGAATAGTAATTAAAAGATATCAATTTACCCATGGTATATGGTTCGAGGAGCTAGGTATGACCAAGATTCTATTTGATATTTAGATAGATGTCAGGGAATATTAATTTTCTCAAAGCATGTGGTCTGAGGAGTTAGGCATAGCTAAGGTTCTATTTAATATTTAGAATAGTAATTAAAAGATATCAATTTACCTAAGGTATGTGGTCCAAGGAGCCAAGCATGACCAAGGTTCTGTTTGATACTTAGATAGATAGCAAAAACGTATGACATGCAATATAATAAACCCAAATAGGGTGAAGAAAACTTTCATTAATAACAAGGTTATCAAAATCGGGATCCTACGTAGGATCGTTGGAGGTAGGTAAGATCGTAGATCGTAGGATCGAATTGTGGATCGTAAGATCCTACCTATTTTCAGATTTTAAGCAAAAATCCTATTGATAATGACTTTGTATGTTATATAATCACTTAAAATATGAATTCATCCATTAAAAAACAAAAATTGCATCATAAAATGTAATTTACATGCACTACATTGTTCTTATGTTATTCTAACAAAACAAAATATATTTAACTTTTGACATAATATATCTAAAAAGTTCAATACATGTTTAATTAACAACTAAGTACCAAAATATTATCTACACATATGAAAAATGTTTTCCAAATTCTAAGTTCCAAATCCAAAATAAGTTAGGCTAGTTAGTATATAAAAACTATCTAACTACAAATTTACAATATGTAATTCAAAAAGAGAATTCTCAATCTAAGGTAAACTAGCTAATTACAAATATAAAATCCAAAAGAGAATTCTCATTCTAAAGTTCTTCTAATCTAGTCACTATCATTGTCATATCTCATTTCATCATCTATATCCTTCCTAGTATCAACATCCATGGCGTAATCATCAAAATCCCTAACTCTCTCAAATCCAGGTGGGGGCCGATCACTATCATCATCATTAGAACCATCATCATTCTCATGAAATTCATCACTAACATCATGAACTAGCACACTTTTTCCTTTGGCAGCAACTCTTGAAACCTCATCATCACCTAACATTGATAACCAAAATATACAAATTTTTTTGATAAGTAAAGTATACAAATGTAAATTAGTGATTAGTGGTCACACATTCAAACTATACATTGATAACTTGTATAAATATTAGCTATAAAGGAAGGCTTTAAAGTTATAAATTAATACCTTCATTGTCTTCATCAAAATCTGCACTATCATCTTCTGAATCTACAGAATCTGCTGCTAACCACTCATCATCAGAAGACAGATTCTCCAAACCAATTTCTTCTTTTGTACTCAATGGTTTAGCTCTTTTTTGTTTTATCTTCAAGTTGTACATAACGAAGACCAAGTCATTCATTTTTTTCTGGTGTAAGCGATTTCTCCTTTTTGAATGTACCTATAGTTGTAATAATTTTAATTGAGAATTCTCAAACACAGGGGAGGGGGGAAGAAACAAACTTTTACTAAGAAAGAAAATGGAAAACCATCTTGTCATAATATACCAAAGTCATTTGGTCTTACCATTTCAAACGCACTCCAATTTCTTTCACAACCAGATAAGCTACATGTTAAGCTCAATATTCTTATAGCAAATTTTTTCAATTCAGGATAGTCATCTCCATATGAGTCCCACCATTCAGCTGATACATATATGAATTATAATATCTTAGTCTTAAGAATAAAATTTACAACTAATAAAGATGAATTTGAATGTAAAACAAAAAACAAAAAACAAAATTGTTACCTGGCTGTTTAGTATCTCTGGCTAGTATGGCAGCTTCAATACCAAAGAGTCCCTTTGCTTGTTTGAATTTTTCAAGTTGCATATCTATCTTTTTCCTATCACTAACTTCTGGAACCATTCGTTGAAGACACGTATATAGTCCTAATTTAATATCTGAACCCGGATCAAAAGAAGGATCATAATGAATAGAAGGGTTCAAATAGTATCCCGCAGCATGCAAAGGCCTATGAAGTTGCATTTCCCATCGATCATCAATAATATCCCATATCTCTTTGTAACTACAATTTAAAACAGTGGATATTATATTAAAAAAAAAGAATATATATTTAATAAGCTAATGAATTAAAAACAAATGTAAATTTAAGGAAGATATAAATAAAATGGTTACCTCTTTTGAACATTATTGAAATTTTTCTGTATTTCTTCTTTTGCTTTTTCCATTTCTTGATAAATGAATCCCATTGGAGGTGTATCAGAATCAACCAGGCGAAGCACCTTTAAAAGGGGTATTGCGGCCTTCAAGCATTTGACAACAAGTCGCCAAAAGCCATTGTTATCCATAACTATGGCATGAATTCTTTTCCCTTCTTTTGTTTTTGCAAATTTACTACACCTCCATTGTTCAGAAGAAAACATTGCCATCAATTCTCCTTTGAACTCATTAAGGCATGACAATGTCAAATATGATGTTGCAAATCTAGTGGCAGCAGGTCTAATCAATTCCCTCCCTTTAGTGAAATCCCTCAACCAATTTAAAAGCATAGCTCTAGAATATATGAACGTTGTAATCTTCTTCCCCTTTGCAATTGTGTACTTATGGTCCTTAATCTTTTTTTCAAAATCCTCAAGTATCAAATCCAAGCAATGGGCAGCACATGGAGTCCAAAACAGGCACTTTCTCTTCTGCATCAACATCTCTCCAGCTAGTTTGTAGTTAGCAGCATTGTCAGTCACCAATTGCACAACATTCTCCTCTCCAACCCTATCGACAACTTCATCTAACATTTGACAAACTTTTTCAGCTGTTTTAGATATGTTAGATGTGTCTATAGAGTATAGGAAAATGGTTCCTTTGGGACTATTCACCAAAAAATTACAAATGGATCTCCTTTTCTTATCAGACCAGCCATCAGACATAATTGAACAACCTGTTTTTTTCCATTCAATCTTATATTCTTCAAGCATTTGTTGTGTAAAATCTACCTCTTTCTTCAAGCATGTCTCCCTAATCTCATGATAGGAAGGAGGCTTGAGGCCAATCCCAAATCTTGAAATCATATCAATCATTTGCAGAAACTCCGGATTTTTGACACAATTAAAAGGGATGGCACTAGTGTAGAAGAATCTAGCAATTTGTTGGATCACTAGATCACGTTCTCCTTTTTTAAACACACGATTCATTGTTACTTGCTTATTTTTTGTAACAAACTTATCCATGGAGCCTATGTGTTTGCCCCTCCCTTTTGATGAATGTAGTTGTTGTACTTCAACTAATTCATCATCATTGCCATCATCCTCTTCTTCTATAGTATACCACCTTTTCTTTTTTATAGATGCTTCAGATTGGGCATACAAAAGAGTCGCAAATTTTTCCCTCACCTTTTCTGGCACACTAGGACAAGCTGAAACATTTTTCCTAGTCCCAGCTAAATGATGCTTCAACCTATATATACCCCCACTATGAATTTCTTTGCAATAATTACATTGAACTTGCCTTGAACCTACTTCAACACCATGTTCCCATCCCAGGTCAGACCTATTTCCTGGTGCATTTTTTCGCTTAATTTTCTTTCTAGCCAAATTAGACATTGTATATTTGTACTAGAGCTGCAAAAAAAGACACCAAGATACAGAGCATGCTCAAAAAAATCACACAGAAAATTCATCAAACAGGTTATGTGCAATTCTAAACTACTAATTGTGTTTACTAATATTTCTCAAAGAATCAAATACTAAAGACCCTGTTTCTTAATTTTTCAAATTTTACTTAATTTAGTTAACAAAAATAGAAAAATAAAAACATAAACACAACACAACACAACAATCTGGAATCAAGCTATCAAAGTGCAAATAAATGATAAACTACTAACTTAATAAGTACTAACTACCAAAAAAGATTACCAGAAAGCTTAAAGGCAGCAATGGCTCACGGCAACATCATTGACAGGGCTGAGAGGTGCTGGGTTTTTGACAGAGGATTGACTTGATTGAGGAGGTGCAGGACTGAGGTGTTGGTTTTTGAATGTTTCTAAATGTTTCTAAATACTTAAGAAAGATTGAAAGCAGCAATAGCTCACCATTGAGAGGGCTGAGTGCTGGGTTTTTGACAGGGGACTGTGGAGGCGCGCGGGACAGAGCTGCTGCGTTCTGGAGCTTTTGATAGAGAATTGAACAGGTGCGATCGTGCGGGACTAAGGTGCTAGTTTTTGAATGTTTCTAAATACTTAAGAAAGATTGAGAGCAGCAATAGTTCACCATTGAGAGGGCTGAGTGCTGGGTTTTTAACAGGGGAGTCGGATTGTGGAGGCGCGCGGGAGGGAGCAAGTGCGTCATGCGTGTTGAGTGTTGAGTCTGTGGACTGCTGAAGCTTTTAAGTGTTTCTAAAGTATTTAGGTTTTGTTTGAAAACTTAACTTAAGTAGTATAGGTTTTTTTGGGATTTTATTTTGAGAGAGGGGTAATTTAGGACTTTAATTCATTGGGCTTGTGGGTATTGGACCTTTAGGTGGGCCGGGCATTATTTTACTGTACTTACCCAAATGACCCAAATGAATCTCACTTAAAAAAAAAAAAAAAAAAAAAAAAAAAAAAAAACCCCAAAAAAGCCTAATAGTAGGATCGGTAGGATCCCATACGATCCTACAATCCTATACGATCCTACACGATCCTACAAACGATCCTAACATTTTTGCGATCCTGCTACGATTTTAATCTTTTTGGTGAGGTGGGATCGTAAAATCGCTTTTGACAACCTTGATTAATAATAATATCTTCTAAGGTTATGTACATTTCAGGGGCATGGTACAACCTTTTTCTCTAGATCTTTAAGATAATATACACTTATTCTGGCTACCAATGATACGATATGACCCTTCCTAGTTGGGTCCCAATTTTTCTCATGCTGGGTTCTTTGCAGTTCCTATAGCCTTTCTTAAAACCAAGTCTCCAACTGTTAGTGGCATTAGCTTTATGTTAACATCATACCCCTGTTTGAGCTTGTGTTAGTAACAGGCCAATTGGACCATGGCATTTTCTCTATGCTTCAATTAAGTCTAAGCTCTTCTCTAGTAGCCCATCGTTGCTGCTCGGAGTGAAAGAACTTGTTCTCAGCGTGGGGAATCTAGTTTCCAAAAGAATAATAGCTTCATCCTCATAAGTCATTGAAAAAGGCGTCTCCCTAGTGGATCTACGAGGAGTAGTTGGTATGTCCAAAGGTCGTGTGGCAACTCTTCCACCCACTTTCCCTTTACATCGTCCAATCTCTTTTTAAGTCCACTCACTATGACTTTATTGACAGCCTTGGCCTGTTTATTCCCTTGTGGATAGGTCGGAGTGGAATACCCGTTCTTTATTCCTAAATCATAACAGTATCTCCTGAAAGTTTTACTATCAAATTGAAGTCCAATGTCTGAGATGAGAGTATAGGGGATTCCAAACCGTGTGACAATATTTTTTCAGACAAATATTTTGGCATCCACGTTCTTGATATTTGCCAGTGGTTTAGCTTCAACCCACTTGGTGAAGTAGTTTATGCCAACCAACAAATACCTCTTATTTCCTGCTGCCTTAGGGAAATGACCTACAATATTCAACCTCCATTGAGTAAAAGGCCAAGGGTTAAGGTAGTATTTGGTGCAAATCTTTGGCATTGGTCGCACTTCTTCAGGTAGTATTGTGCTTCTTTTTGCATATTTGGCCACCAATAGCCTTGTGTGAGGGCTCTGTGAGACAAAGATTAACCCTAATGTGGCTCCCACAAATTCTTTCATGTAATTCTTCCAAGAATAGCTCAACTGCTTTGGGGTGTATGCATAGCAGATAGGGGTCGGAAAAGGACCTTTTATACAACTTTTGGTCCTCGGACAGCCAAAAACAAGGAGCGTTTCTCCATACCTTGTCAACCTTGGACTTATTCTCGGGTAAGACATCTTCCTTAAGGAATAGTACAATAGAGTCCATCCAGCTAGGGCCCACTCTTATTTGATGAACATGAATCTCGTTTCCTCTTAACTCAATAGGTTTGCATAAGTCCTCTATTAGGATCACCCGAGGTAAACTTTGTGCCGAGGAGGTTGCCAATGTGGCAAGAGAGTCCATAAGGGTATTTCTGCTTCTAAGAACTTGTGATAGATTAAAAGACTTAAACCCAGACTGTAAATCTCTAACCTGGCTCAAGTGTTCCAGCATTCTGGGATCTCTGGCTTCCAACTCTCCTTGGACTTAGCCCACCACCAGCCTTGAACCAGAGAATTCTTCCACAGCTTTTCCACCCATTTTCTGAACCATGATCATTCTTACCAGCAGAGCTTCATATTCAGCTTCATTGTTTGTAGCCGAGAAGCTCAATCTTAGGGATTTCTCAATCGTGATCCTCTCAGGAGATATCAGGACTAGCCCCACTCCAGATCATTTGTGGTTCACTGTACCATCAACGTAAACCCTCCAGGACAAAGGCCTTGTATGGAGATTGCTCCAACATATTTTCCATCCATGTTCTACTCCTCTACCTCTCTTCTAATGGGGTTTTAGTAAACTTAGCTACCAAGTCGGTAAGGACCTGATTTTTAACAGAAGTGCGAGGCATGTATTTGATATCAAAAGCCCCTAGAATCGTCCCCCACTTTGTAATTCTCCCTATGTAATCAGCACTCCGAAGTAGAGATCTGAGTGGAAGTTGGGTTAGGACAACAATTGTGTGTGACTGGAAATAGTAGGGCAGCTTATGCGTAGCATGTACCACTGCCAGAATAGCTCGCTCCAGTGGTTGATAACAGACCTCAGCCTCATGTAGTGACTTGCTCACATGGTAAACCGGCCTCTATACACCGCCATTAACCTGTATTAGCACCAAACTCACCGCGTGGAAGGCCACTGCGATGTAGGCAAACAAAACCTCGTCCACTTTGGGTTTGGACATGATAAGTGGCTGAAACAGATATTCTTTCAACTACTGGAAGGCTAAGACACACTCTTCGGTCCATTCAAACCCCTTCCACTTGTTCAACAACTAAAAGAAAGACCTACACCTGTCTGTTGATCGAGAAATGAATCAGTTTAAAGCAGCAATCATCCCTGTAAGTTTCTGGACCTCTTTGGCATTTCGAGGTGGTTTGCAAATCGTTGATTACTTTAATCTAGTTAGGATTGACTTCAATTTCGCAATGTGTGACCATGTAAACTAGGAACTTCCCTGATCTGACACCAAAAGAACACTTGGAAGCATTAAGTTGTAGTTTATGTCTTCTTAAGATATCAAAAATATTCTCGAGGTCATTAACATGCTCGAACTCTGCTTTACTCTTTACCACTATATCATCGATAAAAATCTCAATGTTTTTCCCTAACTGTAGCTCAAACATCCTGGTCATCATCTTCTGGTAGGTAGCACCTGCATTTTTCAAACCAAAGGGCATCATTTTGTAATGGTAATTCCCAATAGGAGTGACAAAAGTTGTCCTCCCTTAATCATCCACAACTAAAGATATTTGATGGTATATTTGAAAGGCATCCAAAAAACTCATCCGAGAATGACCTATAGTGGCATCCACTAGCTAGTCGATCCAAGGCATAGAGAAAGTGTCTTTCGGACATGCTTTGTTCAAATTTGTGAAATCCACACATACCCACCACTTTCCATTTTTCTTCTTCACCACTACAGTGTTGGCCAACCATTTAGGGTAAAACACTTCTTTAATAGCCCCAGCCTGCTTAAACTTCACCACCTCATCTTTTATAGCATTAGAATGATCCTTAGAGGAGCGTGGAGGTAATTGCTTTCTGGGGATGACGGATGGGTTGATGTTCAGATGATAGATGAAGCTCGAATCCACCCCTGAAGCTTCGTAAGCATTACAAGCGAATACGTCAACGTTTCTCTTGAGAAATTCTACCAACTCCTCTTTCTCTTGAGGTGGTAGTTGAACTCCAACTTGAAAAAATTCTCTAGGTCATCACTTACAGCAAATTTCTCTAAATCTTCATATTTGGCCTCCTCAGCTGGCCCCTTCATAGGTAATATCGAAGACTTTGACTGTTATAAGCCTCTTTCAACAAAGGCCAAGGTCTCAGTTACTGGCTGATGCGAAATTGCAGACACAAGGCACTGTCTAGCTATGGGTTGATCCCCCACTAGTTGCTCAATCTAGTATCCTGACGAATACTTCACCATCTGATACAGAGTTGAAGAAACAGCCCCTAGGGTATGGAGCCATGGTTTGGCCACAATGGCCGTGTAAGGGGAATATGCGTCCACCATAATGAAGTCCACTTCCACCACCTCTGAGCCTACCTAAACGGGTAACCTAATTTGGCCCTTTGGGGTAACAACTTTCCCATCAAAACTTACCAAAGATGAATCATAAGTTGTCAAATCTTCAGGCTTTAAGTTCAGCATCTTATACAAGTCAGGGTACATAATCTCTGCACAATTGCCCTGGTCTACCATTACTCTTTTTACATCATACCAACCTATTTTAAGGGTGATCACCAAAGCATCATCTTGCGGTTGGATAGTTCTAATCTTGTCTTCGTCCAAGAAACTCAACCATGGTCGGACCTCTTTCCTAGCTTTCTTTGGCTCGGAGTTAAAGTCCCCGGCCGATAGCTTAACTACAAACATCACTCTGGAAGGGTGAAAACCAGTCCTCCCAGATGCAGTAAAAATGACATTGATTGTACCTAATAGGGGCCTTGAAGGAGTATTCCCTTGAGCCCTTGACCTTGATTGGTCTCCCTGTCCGTTGGGTCGGTACAGAAATTGTTGCAACTTCCCCTCTTTGACCAATTGCTCCAGATGGTTCCATAGTGTTCTGCAGTCCTCCGTGGTATGTCCTTGCTTTTGGTGGTATTGTCAATGAAGGCTTTGGTTGTGTCTTAAAGGGTCTCTACTAATTCTGTTCGGCCATTTGAAGTATAACTCATTTTTTATCTTCTTCAAAACCTGATACACTGGTTCTCTGAACACAGCGTTAACCACTTGAGGAGTTACAGGCTCAAACTGCCCAGCAAAATCCCTCCGGGGTCTGTTATTATTGTATCGGTTCGACCTAAAATCCCTCTTCTTCTGAGGGATAACCTTGCCTTTTCCTTTGCCTTGCTACTGGTCCTCTTCAACCCTCTTATACTTATCAATCCAATCATGAGTTAGCATATGCTAGTAACAGGTTTCCCAGTCAAAAACTTCCTTAAGCCATGCTCGGCAGGTAAGCTGAGCTTGAAGGTGCTGATGGCTACATCATCAAAATCACCATCTATCTCATTGAACATCTCCCAATATCTGTCCGAATATGTTTTTAGGGTTTCTCCTTCTCTTATGGAAAGAGACAACAAGAAAGTTAAAGGCTGAGGAACCCTGCTGCACATAATAAAGTGGGATCCAAACGCCTAAGTAAGTTTCTTAAAAGAATCGATGGAACCTACCCTTAAACCATCAAACCACCTTATCGCCACAGACCCCAAACTGGATGGGAATACCTTGCACATTAAGGCCTCATTATTGGAGTGTACATCCATCCTTTGATTGAAGTGGCTAACATAATCCACAGGGTCTGTTCTACCATTGTATATAGTGAATGTGGGCTGAGTGAACCATCGAGGAAGTTTCCCTCCCCCAATCTAGTGTGTGAAAGGTAACCTAGAAATTTGTTGAGTGCTTTACTCATAGCGTCGTTTCCCAAGCCTACCGAGGAAGAATTTTTGTTACTGCGCTCATGATGATAGTCCTCAGCATATGAGAAAGACTCGTTAGAAGGAGTCCTTGATCTGTGCCTATAGTTGCCATCCTCTTCACCATCAGAAGAAAAGTCAGAATTGGATGGAGCTCGCTTTCGCCATTCATGGCGCAAGCTTCTCTTCAGGTGATCAATTTCCTTCTGCATGACTTTGGTAGCTTTCTCCTAGGAGTGATAACTACCACCCCGAGAATGACTCTTACTAGTATGGGTAGTATGTACACTTCCCTCCCGATCTCTCCTTTACTCAAGTTCACAGAAGTGATCTTGACGTTAAGACCCTATGGATTCTGCTTGATTTGAACTTGAACCTACCATCGTTAAACGTTAAACTCACTATCACACTAGTAATTCTCACAAATGACGCTAATTGTAAAGACCAGATTTGAATTCCTAGTCTAACATATAGATGGACTAAGGCCCAAAAAACTCAAAACAATGAATTTGTAGGGAATAGGTTGGAAAACTGGGTTTTAATGAATCAGACAAACACAAAGTAGATTTAGATGACAAAAAGATGTAAATGGATAGATTTATAATGAAGAAAATCGTCCTCGGTAAAGTTCGAGGAGACCCGTTCTTATATATTTCTTTTAGATTTGGTTACAAAGTTAGTTCTTGATGCCATAGTAATTTTCTCTCTTTTTCTCGATCCCCTTCTCCTGTTACCTCTTCCTCCTTTTATACTTCCTTCTCCTCTCATCCTTATCCTCCACGTGCATGGCAGATGGCTGATGTTGATACTTATTCTATCAGCACCTTCCATAAGTCTTGTGTAGTAGCTGTAAGGTTAATAACCACTATTCAGGTATCACCTCCACATTAATGCGGCTAGAGAATTAGCTGCAGTGCATTTAATACGGTGGTAGCAGCTTTCCCTTAAGATATTTTGGGACCCTTCCTTGTCTGATGTCTTTATAATGCTTATCCATATCAACGGAACTTCTTGGAATGTTACTCTGGGCGACAGACCACCTCTCCGGACCTCGGCTTTGTTTAGTCGAAAAGGTATTTATCCTCGGCTCACCCTTTTGAGCCATTATGACCAAAACTAACATTTTTGTTTAATAACGTAGTCTCTTCTAACCAAAATTTCCCCTCCTCAAACAACTTGAGTCCTCGGCTTGGGCCAGAAGCCTAAAATATAAATAGATAATGAACTTTTGGACTCAACCTCCCTACAATTACTTTTTGAAATTGTTTAAGAGGAGGAAGGACTATCAAAACTTGCCTAATCACATGTGTTTCAAGTCTAATTTCCCATTTTTTCCCTACATGGTAATAATTTTCATTTTTTAATAATTTGAGGTTGCAAGATCTTTAATGACAAAAATACCTAAGGACAGATGCTGGTCTTATAATTTGGTTTTGATTACAACTTCTGTAATTATTTCTTATAGTGATTTTTTGGTTTAGCCTAATTTTTAGGTGTTTTGGTTTAGATTGATTTTGAGGTGGCTTATTGTAAGTAAAGTCATTGGAGAGCAATCAATATAAGGTTGATCAAGAGAAGTTATCTCTCTCTCTCTCTCTCTCTCAATTTTTTTGGAACTTTACTTTGGATTGATGTGATTAAGTTGTGTTTTTAAGTTTTTATCTTTCTTCTTCTCTTTGATTTCATAGATGGTTCCTGTTGCATTTTATATAAAGATAGTATATAAGAATATAATGTTATTTTATTACATAACATAACATGACTTGGATAATTTGATATTTATTACAGTATCTTTTATTTTTACTTTTTTCATCTCATATTATTTTCTATAAATTTCTTATTATTCTCTCACATTCTCTCTTGACAAGTGGTTCCTCTCTCTCTCTCTCTCTCTCTTCATTTTCTATTCTTTTTTGCAACTTTACTTTACATTGATGAATTGTTGTGATTTTTAAAACTCTATTTTGGGTTCATACATTTTGGTGTTGTATTTTTTAGTTTCACATTACAAGTAGTATCTCTCTCTCTCTCTCTCTCTATTGTAGTTTTGGTCGGTTTCATTTTGTTTGAGTTAATGCTTGATTATTTTGGAAGTATGAATTTAAGTTTATATCAAAATACAGTCTTGGCTATGCTAATAATAGATCGACATTCAATCCATTTCAGCTTATCTCAGTCCAAGTCATCAATTTTGTTGGATTTGGTCTACTTCAGTGCACTTCGGTCAATTTTGGTCCAATTCAGTTTGCTTCGGTCCACTTCAGTTCAATTAGGTCCATTCAATCTACTTTGATCAATTTAGTTCTATTTGGTCAATTTTAGTCCAATTTGGTCCATTCGTTCAACCTAGATCCAATTTGTCCCATTTAGTCCACTTATCTATTCAGTCTAATTTGGTCCATACGATCCACTTAGGTCTATTCGGTTTACTTCAGTTTATTTGATCCAAATTGATCCACTGTGGTCTATTTGGTCAATTTAGTCATTTCAAATCACTTTTGTCCAATTTGGTGTACCTACTAAAAAATGGCAAAATGCGGGTCTAAGTTGAGAGTACTGCTAATTATTTGAGTTATATCAATTATAATTGTTATGATAGTATGATAAGTTTTGGTTATCATAGTAATCTCTTTAAGCAAATGAGAATTTGAATAATAACTTTATAACATAAAAATTTTAATTGTACCAAAAGAAGTTAGTGGAAAAGAATGAAACATTTTACCACGTTGTAAGAGATAATATATACAATAGCATGTGAATATTTATTTACTACGTATTTAGAATGTGAATACGTATATGTATAACATGAGTATTTACAACGTACAAATAAAAGAGGGGGAATAGGAAGAATAGCACTCTATTTTCATTCACTATATATTTATTTTACTCAACATGCAAAAAACACAATAGAAAAAAAAAAATTAGTGCCAAAAGGAGGGAACATGTTAGCTTGATTAGTGCCTATTGGTTCAATGAAATTAAATTATAGGCACAAACTTTTAAAAGATGCCATTCTAAGGAAGAAAATGATTCAAAACAACAATGCATGAATGTAAAGATAGATGGTTTAAAAGCTCACCTAAAGGAAAAACAACATTTGCCTTTTTTTAGTAAAAGATTTAAGAAAAATTTCTTTTAAGGTTTTTATTAAAAAAAAAATTCTTGATAAAAGATGTGAAGAAAAGTATTGGTTTTAAAGTAAAGAGATTGGAAAAACATGTTTCTTCATTTTTTTTTTTAAATGGAAGGGTTTGAGATAAGGTTTAAAAATCATTTATTTAAAAAAGGATTTCTATGGTTTTGGGAAATTATGGGGTCAAAATATAATTTTGAAAAAAGTTTTAGGGTCAAAATACAATTTTTAAAAAGTTGTTGGGTCAAAATATTATTTTTAAAAGTTTTGGGATCAAAATACAATTTTGAAAAGTTTGGGGTCAAAATACAATCTTGAAAAAGTTTGGGGATCAAAATATAATTTTGAAAAAGTTGTGGGGTCAAAATATGAATTTGAGATGCATGATGGCATATTAGCAAATATAGGCAAAGCATGCTATTGGACCCATTTTTTTCTTTATGAAAACATTTTTAAAAGTTTGTTTACCCAAGCTTTTATTTTATGGCAACAATGTATATGAGAAAGAATGTAAAGCAACAAGAGTAAATATAAGTACTAAAAATTGTAAGGTAAAAAAGTAAAGTGCATTAAAAGTAAAGGTATTTAAAATACAAGACGAAAAAATAAATTGCTTGCAATTTAAAGGAATTTACAGACAACAAAAGTAAATGACTTGGAATTTAAATGACAAGGAAAGTAAATGACTTGGAATTTCAAGACAAGGAAAGTAAATAACTTGGAATTTAAATGTTTATTGGAAAAAAATTAATTTTTTAGGGATTTCTCCTAAATAAGCTTTAATCTTACCAAAGCCTTATGGGTGTTTCACCAATAAAAGAAACTAGTCGCTAACCCGTGCGATGCACGGGATAATTTTTATAATTTGGCTCAAAGCATATTATAATTTTTTTTTTAACCCATAATAGTACAGAATGTTAAACCAAGAGCAAAATGGGGGAAAATATAAGGAGAATACAAATTGACTAAAAAAGGGATGAAAATCTTAACAAATTTAAGTTAAGAATAAGCAGTTGCCAATGTAAATCCTTCAATTTAAGAACTTTCATGGCCTTGCAATTAATGCCCAAAAACCAAGTCTTGTCTGGTTGAAAATAGCTACGGAATAAATAAAAAAATTTAAAAAGGGGGGCTCTCTCCTTTTCTTCTAACCTCAAAAGTGTCAAGCAAGGATCATAGGATGGATTATGGGCAATAATAAAAGTCCACAACACAAATTTGGGTAAAAGAAACCACCTGCAACATTTAACATTCTGTGAGGCAAAAGATATGACAATCCAACTACAAATTTGAGTTAAAAAATTAATTGCAAGTAATATAGAAAAGCACGATTCCAATCCAAAATTTGGATTCTAAAACAGTAATAGGTTCAGGAACAAAATATGATCCAACTCAGATTTTCAACAAAGATGAAAAAATTGATGTGTAACCCCAAAGTCTTAGGGCATAAAATTCAACTTAAGCAATCTATATATTAAACTCTAGGAGTTTAAACTTTCTTTTTCAGTTTTAGATGTCTTTGTGATTCTCATTAAAAAAAAAAAGCTTTAAATGTAAATAATCACCCTTTCATCAACATGTTTAACATAAACACAGGCTAGGGAAAAAAACCATAACCAAAAAAAAAAGAAGAAGAGAATCCTATAGAGTTGAGAACAATTACATCTCATCGAAGAAGCAATTAACAATAAAAGTACTAAATTTCTAAACTTTGTTTTATCAACAAAGTACAACTTTTTCATTAAAAAAATTAAATTAAAAAAAAAAAAAAACATAGTACAACTTAAAATGATGAACCATAGAACAATGGAGAACTTTGTTCCGATTTTTTGATTTAATAGTAGAAAAAGGAACAAAACAGAATAGTAGAAGAATTAAAACCTTCTAGGTTGTGTTCCTTGCAATCCTCCAAAACCAAAGGAAACCCATCAAACAAAAAAAAAACATGAAAAATAATCAAGCAATAGGGAACCAAACGAAATAAAAGAAAAATCCATATGGAAAAAAGAGAGGAAAAAATAGGGGTGTACAGAGATTCAATGGTGGAGTTTACAAACAAATAGAGAGACAAACAAATATAATTTGGGAAAACAAATTTGAAAAGAATTGGGAGAATTACCTGACATGATAAACCAATCAAAACCAATCAAAATACATTATATTTTTGCTGAATAAAACTTTGGAGGCTGTACTTATTTTGCTAAATCTTGTCTTTGCCATTGCAAGGTGAAAACAATACAACTTTCTTATATCCTTTATGCAACATAAATTTCAATGAGGTTGATGGCATGCTAAGCATGGCTATAGCTCTGTACTTGCAATTACATATATGTACTTACTTACATATTTGTATTGTAAGAGTTCCAATTAAAACAAATTAGAGATTAATTATAGTAAAAAGTTTCTCCTCTATGTGATAAAAAATCAAATGAAACATAAATGATCATAATGCATCATGAAATGGTACAGCTGAAATTCGTGCACTTCAAACAACTTATAAGAAGCTGTCCAATACATAGCAAATAGATTAATGACACAAACACATGCAGTGCCAAACAACCAATGCACCATTCCAAGTCAACCAATTCACCATTCCAAGTTCTCTCCAAATCAAAATCAAAACAAAATAAATACCCAAAAGACAAAAATCCTCAGCAACAAATCTCAACAGAAATCTAGGAAATTAAACAGACCCACTTCCCAAATCCCATTGATTTCACCTCAATCCCCAGAAATTGGAAAGAGAAATTGTTAGAGATCATGAAGTTCATGAACAAAAGCTAACATAAAATGCAAACCAAAGAATACATTGTTAAGTTATAGTAACTCATTTAACACAAACCCAAAACTTAATCCATAAGTTTATTTTTTCCATATGTATTATATTAGGATTTGGAATTAGGAAAATAGAATGATGCAAAATGCTTATCTGAATATTATTGGTCACTATCATCTGATTATATACATCAACAGAGTACTTAACCAACTAACTGAAAGATAACTAACTAACTTCAAAGTCACGTGCACATCACATGCTCACTTAATAGACTAAACTACTTGCAGCATATCTACCTAACATTGAACTACATGTAGCACAGCACCCTGCTTATAGCTCTTCAACAGCAATATCAGTTTCTGCATTAACTGCATCTGCAGAATCCTTCTTCAACATATTACATAATAGAAGTAAAATTATTAGGACATACCATATGCATACTTATTGCTGGTGAGTTTTGGGTCGGGTCCAATAATGTGAAAACTTTGTGCCAAACCTATATATAAATAGATATATAAAACCCAAGTATACAGATATCCCCAATTAACAAAGCAAAATTCACAATTCACAAAGGTATCTAAAAGGAACCTTCACAATTGATTGTGCTTCCATTTACTTTTGCTTCACTGTTGTTTTTTTCCTCAACACCCAAACAGATGATCAACTTGGTTAAGTTTGTCTGATCGTGAAAATACTTTGGAAGCTTTATATCAATATTTATCAAACATTGAATCTTTTGCTGGAGAGAAACAAAATGGAGAAGATTCTAGGAAGGATGGTAACTTGGCAACTTAGTGCCAATTACTGATGCTACAGTCAAATATTATAAAGATCACAACTCTTGCGACATCAAAAGACTTGTCTTTGTCTCTCTTTCACACTCGCTGGTAGATTTTTTATTTTTTTTTAACAAACAATAAGGATTTATTAACTGAGACCCAGCATCAAACACCTACCACGCACTATAACTGAAATTTTGAAAACCCTAACTTTAAACTAAACGGATTAAATTTAGAATGAAAAGAAGTTGGAGAATTACCAGAAAATAAAAAGTGTCAATGTAGGACTGCAAAGCACAAAATAAAAGAATTTTGAAAATTAGAGAGAGATTCAAATAACAATGAATGAATTTGAAAGAGAGAACAGGTACCCGCAGCAATAGAAGGAGAGGCGCTTGAAGGTGGGTGCGAGACTCTTTGTATCTGATCAGCTCTACCTAACAAACAATAAGGATTTATTAACTGAGACCCAGCATCAAACACCTACCACGCACTATAACTGAAATTTTGAAAACCCTAACTTTAAACTAAACGGATTAAATTTAGAATGAAAAGAAGTTGGAGAATTACCAGAAAATAAAAAGTGTCAATGTAGGACTGCAAAGCACAAAATAAAAGAATTTTGAAAATTAGAGAGAGATTCAAATAACAATGAATGAATTTGAAAGAGAGAACAGGTACCCGCAGCAATAGAAGGAGAGGCGCTTGAAGGTGGGTGCGAGACTCTTTGTATTTGATCAGCTCTACCTAACAAACAATAAGGATTTATTAACTGAGACCCAGCATCAAACACCTACCATGCACTATAACTGAAATTTTGAAAACCCTAACTTTAAACTAAACGGATTAAATTTAGAATAAAAAGAAGTTGGAGAATTACCAGAAAATAAAAAGTGTCAATTTAGGACTGCAAAGCACAAAATAAAAGAATTTTGAAAATTAGAGAGAGATTCAAATAACAATGAATGAATTTGAAAGAGAGAACAGGTACCCGCAGCAATAGAAGGGGAGGCGCTTGAAGGTGGGTGTGAGACTCTTTGTATCTGATCAGCTCTACCTTTGATCGCTTACTTCTTTCTCATCTAAGTTTTGGATTTTGATTTTGGGGGAAGGAGAGAGTTTTGTTTTTTGGGTTTCTGAGAAGACAGAGGCAGAGAGCAGGACGGGTTTTAGTTTTTTAGTTTTAGAAGAGAATTGGGTTTTCTTTTGTTTGGGGTAGAATTTTTTTTAAATATATTTGCCGTTTTGGAAAAATATGTTTATAAGGGCTACTCTGATTTTGCGTTTAAGTATTTTTTGGGATTTAGAAAAGTTTTTTTTTTTTTTTGGTTTCTGATTTTTTTTTTTAATATTGTGCTGATGTGGAAATTTGTGGGAGGTTCAAAAGCTTCGGTTTTATATATATATATAGATTAGTGTCCTTTGTCCTGTGGTTAGCAGGACCCTTTTTTATATTGTTGTACTTTTGGTCATTTTAATATACCGATTCTACCTTTTTCAGTCAATATATATATATATATATATATATATCAAGTCTCTTCCCAAGTAGATGCCGCATGGGAAAAACGGCACATTAGATACGATTAGATCATAAACCGAGATGTTAGTAATATATATAATTTGAAAATAGTGTCTATTAATTATATTGTTTGAAAAATAATGTTAATTTTTTATTATTTGAAAAATAGTGTTAATTTTCAATTTTGACCTACGTTCTACTATTAGACTATTAGACTAGTAGTGAAAAGAGGTGAATTACACTTTTTCCCCTTTAACTTTGGGGTCATTGGCAATTCTCCCCTTAACAGGAGGGAGTGAATTTTAATCAATTTTCGATATGGAATAAGAGCAAAGTGGACAACAGGAACTATTTGCTTATTTCCAATAGTTTTAGGAAGGATAGTGGTTGATTTTATAATTTTGAGGGACACTGTGCGTGACCTATAAGGGGAAAAGAAAAGTACAATTAACCCTATTTTCATACATTCTTTACTCCCACAGCCGCACCCTCATTTGCCTTCAATTTTCCTTTCATTTGGGGAAGTTTAATTTTTTATGGATATTGATTAATAATTCATTTTAGACAAATAAAAAATACTATCAAAATATTAATTTTTTTTTTTTATAAAATTTTTTTTAACTGAATTATTAACTAATATTTTAACTGCACTCGCCAGCATAACTTTGATAAAATACGGCATCCACGTTTATTTCTTGCCTCGTTTTCCACACTACTAAACAATGGAAATGGCTCTTTTTCGTCAGTCTTTGAGATGTTTGCTTTAGAATATTTAAGAGAAGTCAAATATTGTGATCTGTGAAATCCAAATCTCTTTTGTCATTATATTGTCTAGAAAGACTGACGAGTTAGGAGTTCAAAGTTCTACAGAGAAATGAATTCCACGAGACCAAAAAAACAAAATCCCACAAGACAACCATGTCTAATAATTTATAATTTATCCAAAAGTAAGGTAAAAGAAAAAGACAAACAGGGAATAAAAGTCACATGGATTCACCAACGTTTTCAGATTGCCAGCTAACATGTAATGATCAACATCCTCCGCGTGGATCATATTATATGCTTATTGTCTTCCTCGTGGTTCATAAAATTTACACTCTGTAAATCTGTAAAATTTTGTTGGGTTAGTGGTTTTATATATAACATGACAAGAGCTAGCCATAACACTTATGCACTGCAAAACAAAGGTGTCAGCTTGTGCAAAACAGGACGTAAGTTTCTTGCATGTTAGTTCAAGGGCAAGCCAGTTAAGAAGGTTGATTCCCTTAAGGTAAGAAGAGATTTTCTGGTTTTCTTGTAAATCAAGTATTAATCATTGTCTTCTTAGAGTTCCGTACTTACAAATCAAATATACAATTTGTTTGTCTTTTCTTTTTTCCTGTCCTGCTTGGTTTGTAATGCAAGCATATGTAAATATAGTGGTTGGAGAAATTTTACTCCAAACTAGTTAGGAGGTAAAACTTTTTTCCTTCTTAACCATACTTTCAACTTATATTTTCAGCTTTATGTTTTGGATTTTTAGGTGTATATTTGTTTAATGCAAGCTTTATCTGTACTAAGTTTTTGTTTGTCTTCATCTGAAAATTTGCTTCTCCTCTCTTCCTCTCTCCTTCTCTGTCGCAATGTAATTTTTGTAATGCAAAAAAAAGAAAAAGAAAAATACATTGCGAGTCAAATGGTTAGGGAAATGCAATAGATTTTCGCGTGACTGGTAATGACACTGGATGGAAACGTTCAAACATATTTGAAAAAAATTAAGAAAAGGTAAGGAGGAGGATATGTGTGAGAGAGAATGTTGGAGATTTTTGTGTGACTAGTAGGGTTTTTTGGTTGGGTGAATTTTAGGAAAGATAGAAAAAATAGGAAAGAGAAGGAGAGAGAAAATGTTTTTTTTTTTTTTTTTTTTTGGAGAATTTGGTTCGATGGACTTTAAAAAGGGAAAAACGGGTGGAATCCGAGTGTATTTTTCTGAGCCCACCAAAGGGAGAAAATAGAAGTGAAAACCGGGAAAAAATGAAAAAGAAAAAAAAAAAAAAAAAAAACCAAAAAGCCCACTTGACCCAAGGGGTATTTTTTTTTTTTTTTGGTTTGTTTTCTTCTTTGGCCTTTTTGCTTCTTCTTCTTCTTTTTTCTTCTTCTTCTTCTTCTTCTTCTTCTTTTTTTTTTTTTTTTTTTTTTTTTTTGTTTCCTTTTATTTATTTATTTTAAAATTCCTTTGGTTTTATTTTTTTTCCCTAGTACTTCTCATTCATTTTGTTTTTCGTTTTGATTTTTTTTTTTTTTCGGTTTGTCCATTTTTTCCCTCTAATTTGTTTATTTTATTTTATTTTTATCCAATAAGGGCATGAAAGCAAATTTGTAAAATTATATTTTTCATCCTCTCATTTTTCTTCTCAACAAAATAAAAGAGTTTTTCTTCCCTCACTTTTCCATCTCTCCAACCAAAACACATGAGAAAAAACTAAATTTTTTCTATCCTTCTACCATTTTTTATTCTCCCATTTTTTCATCTCCTCAACCAAACAGACCCTTAATTCTATGTGTTACAATGAATCGGTTGAAGAGCATACATAGTAGATTATCCCTAAGCTAATCTTAAGCTAAAAGAATGGAAAAGTGAGAGAGTGAAAAATGTTGAGAAGATTAATAGAAAGATATAAAAGATTTTAGTTTTCTATCACATGTGTTTGTCAGAAAGGATAGAAAAGTAAAAAGATATTAAAGTAAATTTCTATTATTACATTATTGTAGTTTGAAATAACGAGGTAATAGGGGTAATTATGTCTTTTGAATCTCAAACAAATTTTCCTTTCTCATTTTTTTCTTCCAACTTAGGAGGATTAGTCCTTGGATTACAGTACTTGTAGTACAAATAAGAGTAGGATTTCTAGAACAATAAACTGAAACTAGGAAAATATAAAAGAATTGGCTTTCACTGAAACTAGGATAATATACAAGAATTGGCTTTATACTCTTGAGGACATTTAGAAAGTGCCATATCAGAACATGGTTAACTAAACTACAAACTCCATATTTGAGTGTTAGCTAGCATGAAAAGGAAAGGTTGTATTTCACATGAAAGAAAAATAGTTTTGTAGGATTAATATTAGTGAAATTTATGATGAAAACCTATTTGTAATATTGTAAGAAATGGTTGTTAACTTGTTGAAATTATTCACCGGTTTAATTGTTCTTTCCTTCTAGGCTCTATAAATTGGATTGCCTATCAACAACATAAGGCTTCTTGTTAGAAGCTTCTGCTCTGAAAGAATCGGAATGGAAAAGGGTTTCTGGACTGTATTCTGTGGGAATTCTGAGTGTTCAAGTGAAGTTGGAAAGAGATGCAGTTATGGTTTTCTATCCATAATCGATCCAAATACATGCATCAACAATTGTTTGGTCATTTCTGTTAATTTCCTATTTCTCCTCATGTTTGTATATTTGGTACTGTTTAGAACATTCTTAAGGAAGAGAATAGAGCCATTAAAGTCTAAACGCTTCTCTCCAATTCTGATTTTTTCAGCCATTTTTAATGGTGGTCTGGGTTTGGCTTACTTGGGATCTGGGTTTTGGATATGTTATAAGGAACTCAATGCAACAGGAACCATCTTACCTTTGCATGGATGGCTAGAAATGCTATTCCAAGGGTTCACATGGTTGATGCTGGATTTTACAGTAATTATTGACAGCGTACGCCTTCAGCACACCACAACTGCAAAGCTTTGTTCGATTGTAGCCTTCATGTATGCTGGATTCCTCTACTTTTCATCTCTTTGGGTTATTATTGTGGACAAAATGGCAACTATGGAGATGATATTGGATATTTTGTCCCTTCCAGGAGCAGTCCTGCTTCTCTTGTGTGCTTTTCGGGGACACAAGCTTGTGGAAACTGATCCATATTTTAGTTATGATACTTCCTATGCACCTTTGCAAAGTGAAGACGACAATGCCAAAGGTGAAAATTGTTCTAATGAAAATGTTACTCCTTTTGCAAAAGCTGGATTTCTTAGTACTATGACATTTTGGTGGTTGAATCCATTAATGAAGCAGGGTAAAGAGAAAATTCTTGAGGAAAATGATATTCCGCAGTTAAGGCAGGAAGACCAGGCTCAAACATGCTACTTAATGTTTAAGAAGCAACTAAGCAAGCAGAAACAGAAAGCAACATATGAATCTCCTTCAATGTTCTCTGTAATATTTTCCTGCCATAAGAGAGAAATTTTAATTTCTGGATTTTTTGCATTGATCAAGGTCCTCACAGTGTCCACTGGTCCATTGTTTCTTAAAGCCTTCATTGAGATCGCAGATGGCAAAGAAGCTTTTAAATATGAGGGCTATGCACTGGCAGGAGGACTCTTTGTGGCAAAGTGTTTAGAGTCATTCTCTGAGAGGCAATGGTTCTTCCGAACCAGATTGATTGGTCTCCAGGTAAGATCCTCCTTGTCTGCAGCTATTTATCAAAAGCAACTGCAACTCTCAAATGCTGCTAAGGTTACTCATTCTCCTGGCCAGATAATGAATTATGTCACAGTAGATGCCTATAGAATAGGTGAATTCCCATACTGGTTCCATCAGATATGGTCAACAATCATTCAGCTATGTATTGCTTTATCTATTGTTTACTATGCTATGGGGCTGGCAACTGTTGGAGCTTTAATTGTAATCATACTGACTGTGATTGCAACTTCTCCATTAGCCAAATTGCAGCATAAATATCAGACCAAGCTTATGGTGGCACAAGATAAGAGGCTAAAGGCCATTACAGAAGCTCTTGCAAATATGAAGGTCTTGAAGTTGTATGCCTGGGAGAAACATTTTAAGAATGTCATAGAAGTGTTAAGGAAAGAAGAATCCAAGTGGATACTACCAGTTTTATCACAAAAGGGGCATTATGTGTCTTTATTTTGGTCATCTCAGATTTTAGTATCAACTGCCACCTTTTGGTCATGCTACTTCCTTGGAATTCCACTCTCTACTAGTAATGTATTCATGTTCCTATCAAGTCTACGCATTGTTCAGGAGCCTATTAGGATGATCCCTGATGTTGCAGGAGTGTTCATCGAAGCAAAGGTTTCATTAACCCGAATTGTCAAGTTTCTTGAGGAGCCTGAGTTGGAGAACAGAAATACAAGGCGAAAGTGCAATGGGAAAGAGCAGGAGCACTCCATATTTATGAGGGCCAGTGAAATATCTTGGGAGACTGATTCAGAAAATGTCATACTAAGAAACATTAACTTGTTTGTGAAACCAGGAGAAAAGGTAGCTATTTGTGGAGAGGTTGGATCAGGTAAATCTACCCTTCTAACTGCAATTCTTGGAGAGGTGCCAAACATCAAGGGCATGGTAAGTAATCATTTATTCCTTATCCATGGAGTAGACTAAGCCCTCAAGTAGAGAATTGTATATTTTAAATTTTTCATGAGACTTAGGTCTCCCTCTTACTAATATCTAGAGCATACGATATTTTCCCGATTAATTATTTATGCATCAATTACATGTAGATTTCATAATTCTTATACGATAAAAGTGTTAATAAAGCTTTCTGGATCTATATTTTCAGGTTACTGCCTATGGAAAGATAGCATATGTTTCTCAGACATCTTGGATCCAGACAGGATCTATACAAGAAAACATTCTGTTTGGGTCCCCCATGGATATTCTTAGATATCAAGAAGTGCTTAGAATATGTTCCCTAATAAAAGACCTCGAGATGCTTCCATATGGTGATCTCACAGAAATAGGAGAAAGAGGAGTTACTCTGAGCGGTGGACAAAAGCAGCGTGTTCAACTTGCACGTGCACTCTATCAGGATGCAGATGTATATCTCTTGGATGATCCATTCAGCGCTGTTGATGCACATACTTCCACCACACTATTTCATGTAATTATTTTTAACATCCAATAGGATTTTTCTAGTAGTACTCTTTTATTCATTTTTTTTCAAGGAAAGAAAAATCTAATATGCCTTGTGTCCAGGAATATGTGATGGGAGCTCTATCTAGGAAGACAGTCTTGTTGGTGACTCACCAAGTTGACTTCCTTCCTGCATTTGATTCTGTTTTGGTTGGTATACCAGTGAAATTGTGCTGTTTTCTCTGTGTCTTTCATTTATTTATTAATTTTGGTTGGGGTTACTTTCACCACTATGGTTCTGATACCTTGAAAATAACTGAGATTTCATTTTCCATTAATTTTACTAAACATTTTCAATTATCTGCTGGAAGTGTAGTGAAAAACTCTAGGACTAAATAAACTTCATTTTGTTGGCAGTTTATGACTAAGGGGGATATACTAAGAGCTTCTAAATATGATGAGTTGGCGGCTTCTAGTCAAGAATTTCAAAATCTTGTTAGTGTACACCATGACACTGTTGGTTTTGAGAGACAAGCCAAGTATGCTTCTTTTAGAAAATTTGAACCCTCCAAAAGTGAAATTAAGAAGAATTATAGCAAGAAGCAGTTAATGTCATCTCTAGGAGATCAATTGATTAAACAAGAAGAAAGAGAAACTGGAGACACTGGTTTTAAGCCTTACATACAGTATCTGAATAAGAACAACGGCTTTTTGTACTTCTCCTTGACAACCATATGCCATATCATATTCATATTTGTTCAAATTATTCAAAGCTACTGGTTAGCTGCTCACATCCAGGATTCTCATGTAAATAGAGTGGAGCTTATCACAGTTTACTCAGTGATTGCATGTATCCTAGTACTTTTTTTGTTTCTTAGATCCTTTTATGTAGTTACTTTAAGTTTTGGGGCATCGCGTTTGATCTTTTCTACACTGATGACCTCTCTTTTCCGGGCGCCAATGTCGTTTTATGACTCAACACCTCTGGGAAGGATTCTCAACCGGGTAAGAGTTCAAAACTGAAGTTATATGCTTTCCTTAAGAAAAACACAGTTGGGCTTACACTAATGGTTACTTTTATAGGTATCGTCTGATTTGACTATCATCGACCTTGATGTGGCTTTCAAATTAAGTTTCGCTCTTGGGGCATCTATGCTTATGTACACTAGCTATGCAATATTAGCTCTTCTAACCTGGCCAATCTTGTTTCTCATAATTCCCATGGTTTATCTGACCATACTGTTACAGGTAATACACGCACCAATAACAATTAACAGAATGATTCTTTCACAAAATTTTTATATTTATTGAAAGGGAACATTCCCTTGTCCATGCCTCTGGTAATTATTTTGACATATTGCATGATCTATGTATTTACTTAGGGTGTGGCATCAGTGCATTCTCAATTCTCCAATTGGTGGTTTAGTACTTGGTTTTCCAATAGCTTGACATTTAAGATGTTAGTATTTTCTAATACACTGGTTGTCAACTGACATAAGTTAAAACTCTGGATTTTCTATGTTTCTGAATGTTTACCACATTCTTTGATGTCATAATGAAATACTTACAAAATAGAAATCTCCATCCACATCCAGAGGTGTCTTCCTTTTCCTATTATCTGCAGCCTTCTCAACAAATAAATACTGAACCTGTTTTTGTTCGGAAATATAGAGATACTACTTTGCTTCTGCAAAAGAATTGATGCGAACAGATGGTACAACCAAGTCTTTAATCGTCAGCCATCTTGCTGAATCCATTGCTGGAGCCATGACAATTAGAGCTTTTGGGGAGGAGGAGCGGTTCTTTGTAAAGAACTTGAACCTTATTGACAGAAACGCAAGTCCATGCTTTCATAATTTTTCAACAAACGAGTGGCTGATCCAACGTGTGGAAATTCTATGTGCAATTGTTCTCTCATTCTCAGCACTTTCCATGACTTTGCTTCATCTTGGAGCTTCTGCCTCTGGTTAGTAATATCAACTTAACCCAATTGAATTATAATAATCTTATATGTTTCAGTTAAATTCTTGCGGTGCTACTACATCTCATGATTATCAATTCTCTAAGCTTTAGATATGCATTTCTTATAAGCAACATGTAAATCCAACCCCTCCAACCAGTAATACAACCCATGCCTTTACACTTGGAACAATTACAACACAGGCTGCAACTAAAAATACCATTATTCCATTTTCTCTCTCCCAGTAATAGAAGTGATCTGCTTCTTCTGTATGTACAAACCATCTTAACTGAAGCTCCTCCATCTTTTTTATTTTATCATTTGGGCATTCCTTAGGATTCCTTGCATGAATTAGTCACTCCGAAACTTGACTTCTTTATGGTTATACCCTCACATCCTTTAGCTTAGTCAACCAAAGGCATCTGTTGGTTTTGCGTCAGCAACATGCCCGACTTGCTACAAAATTTGGGATTTATAAAATCAGGGATGGGTAGTACAAGATACAATTTATTTTGCTTCTAAAATATAATTGAGCAAGCTATATTACTGATATTGGAGGCTAGTTTATAAATCTATCTATACTGTATTTTCTGACCAACATTTACTATGTGATGGCAGGATATGTTGGCATGGCACTGTCATACGGTCTGTCATTAAATGTATATGTTGTTTTTTTTGTCCTAAACTGGAGCTTGCTAGAAACTTCAATTACCTCTGTAGAAAGGCTAGAACAATACATGCATATTCCTAGTGAAGCTGCAGAAGAAATAGAAGGTCACCAACCTATGCACAATTGGCCTGTGGTTGGACAAGTGAAAATATGTGATTTGAAGGTAAACCAAAGAAAAGAAATTGCAGAGAGTATTACTCTATACATCAACAAGTTCTTGAATTATGGAAATGTAATTGTTATTATTATATGGCATCAATCAGGTGAGGTATCGGCCCAATGCTCCGCTAGTTCTTCAGGGCATAAGTTGCATTTTTGAAGGAGGGCACAAAATTGGGATCGTTGGCCTCACTGGTAGTGGAAAGACAACTCTTATTAGTGCTTTGTTTCGTCTGGTGGAGCCAACTGAGGGAATGATCATTATAGATGGAATTGACATTTCTACAATTGGGCTTCATGATCTAAGATCACGTCTAGGAATCATACCACAAGATCCAACACTCTTTAGTGGGTCAGTGAGATACAATCTAGACCCCCTATCAAATCATACTGATGAGGAAATATGGGAGGTACGGTTTTTATAACCTGTTTTAATTATTAGGATGGACTGAGAATTGTGCATTGCAATCTACCTTGTTAAGATGCTTTTTTGTATTATTACACTCTTTTAATAATAGCTGGATTCAATATTTATAGTCATCTGGCAGGTTGCTGGAAATGTTATCAATTTCGATGTTCTGTCAACTTGTAGTGGTTAAAGGAAACTAATTCCCATCATACCGACATCCAAGAACTAATAACAGTTGTACTTTGCTTACTCTTGCTAATTAACTCAAGAGTATTTATTATATTGTGTTACAGGTTCTAGGAAAATGTCAACTTCGAGAGACTATTTGTGGAAAAAAGGAGGGCCTGGATTCCTTAGGTAAGAAATTGTGTATGTATGTTTTCATATCCTTAGGTTAGAAAATCACAACTAATAATCTACATTGCAGTAATGCAAGATGGATCAAATTGGAGCCTTGGACAGCGACAATTATTTTGTTTGGGACGTGCATTACTTAAGAGAAGTCAGATACTAGTGCTTGATGAAGCCACCGCATCAATTGACAATGCAACAGACTCTCTAATTCAGAAAACTATACGAACAGAATTCACAGACTGCACTGTAATAACAGTGGCCCATCGGATACCAACTGTCATGGACTGCACTAAGGTGCTTGCTATCAGCGATGGTGAGTGATGTATCCCTGCGTTCTTGTAAAAGAACTATACCGTCTTTTCAATTATAGTGGATTTGATATATTACTTTGCATTAACAGGGAAAATAGCAGAGTATGATGAGCCATTAAAGCTGATGAACAAGGAGGGTTCACTTTTTGGTCAGCTTGTCAAGGAATATTGGTCTCATTCTGCAAGTGGAAGCGTTTACTCAGAAGATTTCTAACGAAGCCTACTAGATGCAACAACTGGGTATAATAGTTTTCTCAATTTCCTAGCAAGACTGTGCATCATGTGATTGGAAATACAAAATTAAGCTGCTGCTAGGAAATGCCCATGTGCAATTTCTTCAGGCCTTGTTAGTAATTGGGTTGAAATATACCTTTGGTTCCTAAACACATCACCCAAATGTCATGTTCTTTTTCAATGAATCTTATGCATCAAGTTAGTCCTTGTATTTTTCAAAATGAATCGTCTTATCATTTGAAATGAATGAAATTGTTGATATATCTGTTTCTTAGTAAAAAATATTGTTTAAGGCCAATGTTTAACCTTGCAACAATGATAAATTTATCAGTTAAACACAACAAATAAAAATCATATACCCAACAGATATATATTTATATTAAAACCAAATCAACGGTCAAAGACTCAAAGCAATAAAGATACTAACATAAGGATTGGTCACGATGTAGAAAACAAATGAAAACATTTCCAATGGAAAAATCATTATAGGATGCAAATAGTCTCATAGAAAATTCACAAAAAAATATATCGTCAGCAACTTACAAAACCTTTGCTAGCCTTGACTCTATGCAACCTCTACAAATGACCCACTTGCCTTCAATAGTTGTAGAACATGTGTAGTCTTTTTGTATAGTGATTTGCTTTCATTTGGCTATGTGGTTTCAATCTCACAAACATTCAAACTGGGATTCACATAAGTAGGCTAATACATACAAATACAATGGGTATTTGATCGAGCACTTGGCATGGTTCTTTTATGATGTTGGCAATTTCATGGGGATGCAAAACAAAGGCCCTAGATCAAGAACAAAACTCTCTTAGTTGTTCAAATAGCCAACAACAAAAGAAAAGGAGAGAGGTCTTTTGGACCACAAGGACTCTCTAAGTGCTCTCTTGTGCAAAACTTGTTTTGTAAGTATATTCAATGGAAACGGCTAAGAGTTCACAACTTCTTGCCACAACTGTGACTTGGCAAAGTATGATTGGTGAAAAAAATATTAGGTCCATGGGTAAGTGATGGTTACCACTCACAATTTGCCACTTAGAATTGTGGCAAAAAAGTTGTGGAAAATTGTGATCGAAACTTACTCATTTCAAATAAAATCTATTGAAAACAATTTCACACACAATCAAGAATGTGAAAAGAATAATTATGCTAATAAGTTAGAAAAGTAATTTAATATTTGCTAATTTAATTTACACAAACAATATGACAATAGCTAAATTTTTACATTTTTCTAATGACATTAATAATTGAAGTGTATTCCTCAAATATTATAATACACTAGTCGTAGACCCACGTGATATGTGGGAATATATAATTATTTTGTAATATAATATAATCCATAATTTATTCTCTAAAATTTATTGAAAATAGTTTTTCCTAAAAAATTGAACTATTTCTAGAAGTTTTTTCCAACTCTCTATCTCTACAAATATATCATTATATTATTTTGGGTTTTTTTTTTTTTTTTTTTTTTTTTTTTTTTTTTTTTAGATATGATATTTGTAACCCAATAATGGAGGGACATGCCAGCACAACATTAGATTTCCTATTTTTCTTCCCATGATGAGATTGTATCATATTTTAATTCTTCTAGATTTTGAGGTGAAACATTTGTACCAATTACTAAATCTTTAATTCCTAAAGTGATGTCTAGTTAGTTGTCAACAGAAAAGAATAAGACCACCAAAAAAAAAAAAAAAGTAAAGTGAAGTTTTATAGGTTAGAATCATCATGTACAAAAACTTATTTACAATAAGGTAAATAAATAAAATACATATTAAACAAACCTTACTTCAGCAAAATGATCAAATTTAATAGACCCTCACTTATATCAATTTCATCAAAGACCAAATTGTCAAATAGTAATGTGCCATTGATTCCACCCATTTCCACTACAAACATTTATCATTGTGTCCATATACAAATCACTCAATTGTCATTGTTCTGAATTCCCACATAAAATCAAAATAGTGCGTATATGAATTGTAAGTAAGTGAGTCACCTGTATTGCCATAACGTGGTCAAAGTTGGTGGCAAACTTGCTAAACTCGGCCAATTGTTCTTGCCTCGGAGAAGATGTATATTAACATTCCAGTTAATGAATTTCAAATGGCTACAGGAAGTTATCAAATTGTATTAGTTGCTATGCCTCAAAAATAGTAATTGTTTATGCCTTCATTGGAACACATCAACTATATCATATTATGTTTAATAAGGGAAGAAATAGTAAAATTCAAAAGAAATAGTATTGTTAAGTTTTGTCTAAAACTCATGTACATAGTATTCTAGATAATAAGAAGAGAAAATTATAAAAAGAAAATCAAGTTGTTGAAAAAATAGCTTAATTCAAAATCTAAAATTAAAAACCCAATTATTGTTCATGTACACAGTATTATAAATAGGTATTCAAAAATCAAGAGCCAATTAGTTTTCTATCTGCACAACAATTAGCATAAAGCTAGGTACTAATGGAATTGAAAAATAATTCAGTTCTTTGAATTTCCTCACTCCTAAAATACCAAGAAATTGCTCATAAGCTAAACAATCCCCAAAGTTATTCGTCAACCAAACAGGCCAACTAAGATCCCAAAAACAAAAATTCTAGCCACAACACAATAGTCTACTTAAACTGATATACTTTGAAGGATTAGAGTTTCCTTTAAAAAATTAAGATTAAAAAAAAAAAATTAACTGTTACATCCCAAGTTTGATAAACAAAAAAAAAATGTAAGATTCAAACTCTACTTTCTTTTCTCTTCCATTTTCCCACAATTTCTGGGACAACAACAATCAAATTAAACAATAAACAACAAATTATTAGTATAAAGAAATGAAAATCTAATATAGCTGATGTGTATTGAACCATAAAAAGAAAATTATCAAGCGCCACCCAAGAAAAGCAACAAATTTATTCACCTTTCCTTCAAAAGGTTCTAAGAAAAGAATGGTTACCTAGTATGACCTTCAATAGATTAAAAAGCCTCCAGTGATTGCGAGTCTTGATCATTGACATCTGTTGAGAAATTGACAAATGAAACAGAGATAAAAATTAAATTTATTTCGACATATAAGACGATTGGAAAAAGAGAACTAAAGCAATTTCTCTTTGATGAAAATGAATAACACTCTTACTATAAAACAAAGACCAAAATAAAAACATCACATTGAAGTTAATTATCATACAATATAGCAAACATATTGAGTGTAACAATCCTACAGTCTAGAGAAGGGAAACCATGAAACAATTTATAACAAACATGATCAAATGCCCAACTCAAATCAATTTTGAAAAAGAAAAAGAATATATATATATATATATATATTAATAGTTTTGAGACCATGAAAACTCAATTGCGTTCATTATGAAATCCCAAAATTAAAATACTTTTTTTTTCTAGTAATGAGATGGGAATAAATAAAAAAAGAATAAGAATAATACAAATAGCAAAACTCATTGTGAGTTTATACCTTTTGGACTTGGGCTACTAATGTTCACCTCTCATTTGCTTCAGTTTCGTTTGCAAGCTTTAGAGTCACTATTTGTCTCTTGCACTCATTTGATTGGGTTTTGGTAGACGGACTTGAGCCATGACCGAAAGAATGGAAAAAACACTCAAGGAACCATCCCATTGAAGACCATACTGATCAATTTGTAAAGAGAAAACAATTGAAAATTTATAGAAAAAAAAAAAAGAAAAAAAAGAAGAAGAAGTGAGGAGGTGAGGAGTTTGCAATCTATCGATGACTATAAGAATTCCATATAATAGCGGCATCTCAAGAGTCTGGATTAATGAAGAGACATACGACAGATTTGGAGATAAAAGTATCGATGACTATAAGAATTTCATATGATAGTGGCATCTCAAGAGTCTGAGTTAATGGAGAGACACATGATAGATTTGGAGATAAAGTAACATCTGAATTTAAGAAGAGAGTCAATAAATGGCAATTGGTAAAAATAAAAATAAAAAAGAAAGAAAGAAAATTAATTATTATATGGCACTGATGTGGCTTAACTGGAGCGTAGCAACAATATATGTTACACTTCAGCTTTTAGATATATATTGATATAGATAATAACTTAATAAATATGCTGAATTGGTAAAAAAAATAAATTTCCTCTTAAAAAAAAAAAGTTATAGCATATACACTCATCATATAAGACATCGGCTAATTGAATTTAGAAGTTATAACACTAATAAAGAAGCCCTGGATCCCCTTACCTTAAGATTTTCAAACTCTAATTGTTCTTGAGCTATAACTCTCTGTTCAACTCACCCATCTTAAGCAATGTCCAAGTAAGCTCAAGGGCTTGGTAGCTGAATTGGTACTTCTTCATGCATAAAGTGCTCGAAGGTCTAAGGGGGAGGGTTCGAGCTATGAGATTAGTAGTATATTGTAATTATCTCTTAAAAAAAAAAAAAAAAGATGAGGTCAAACAAATATATACTTATCGAAATAAGTTCTACCTCTATTAGTTCTTAAATGACCTCCATGAAAACTTTGAGCCAGCCTATGCACAATTTTGCATTTGTTCCCCGCTAAGCTCACTTGACTTAATATCTGTTTGGAAACAACTTAATCTAGATTATTACTGAAATCTTTTTTATGAAAATGAGTTAAAATATACTTATACTTTGAAAAAATTGAAAAAGTGAGAAAAAAACGAAAAAAATGAGGTTTTAAAAAGATATACGTAAAAGTTAAAAGCTAAAGCGTAAAGCTAATTCCAAACTCACCTTTAATCAAACTCAAAGCTTCTTTACATGCACGTTTGCACAACCTTCAATTTTAAATCAACTACTCAGTCTTGCCCACTCTTTTTGCTCCACTATGATAACAGACATTATGTACTCCTCTTTCTCATCCACTATTTTTATAAGTTTTATGAAATTGAAAATATAATATATTTTGTTTTCAATAACAATAAATAATAATGATTAATTTGAATATATCTAAGAATTTTTTTTTTTAAATGTACTCCTCCATTCTATGGAACATGAGTCCAAATCTTCTGTCTTATTTTTCTTGTTCCACTCAAAACTTCATAAATAAAAATATGTTATATGCAAGGAAGTCAATACCGTACCGGAGGCTATACCGGTTTGGCCAGTGGTACGATATATTTCGGATACCGGTCAATACCGGTGTACCGTTTCGGATTTATCGCTATTATTATTATTATTATTATTATACATACTTGATTATTTATTTAGAATTATTTATAAATCTATATAAGAATCCTTAAATTTATAATAGCATATTTCTCTAAATTAATTGCTTATTTTTAATATGATTAATTTTTGCTCAAATATCAACCCAATAATGTAAATTGACATACTAGATGGTAATAATAATGAAAGATAAAAAGGTGATATTAATTATTAAAAAAAAAAAAAACATAAAATTGCTTACCAAATGTGAGTGGCAGCCAGCCTACAAGTCAAAGTATGTTGAAAATTTGAACTCATTAGAGTTCACGTGGGTGTGTCAGACCTCACACAAAACAACTAAACAAGAGCCACACACACAAAACTAAAACTCACACAAAACAATTAAACAAGAGCCACACACACACAGCTGAAACAGAAAGCACAAGAAGAGAGTTTAGTCTCGGTCAAAACTGAAGAAGAAGAAAAATAAGAAGAAGAAGAAGCGGCTGGATGTCTTCCCCAGTTTTTCAAACACAGAGTAAAGCAACAAATTATTTCTCTCTCACAGCTTTGGCCTTCACTTGCTCTACCTCTTTCTCTCCCTTTCTCACTTTTTCTCATCTTCTTCTTCCTTTTCTTTTTCTTTTTTCTTCTTGTTTGTACCGGTCCGAAACATTTTTACCGGCCGAAACAGCCGGATTTCGCCGGTAAGTCCGGTACGAGGCCGGTACGACCGGTATTTTTTCCGGTACGAAACAATGGGTGTACTTGTACCGGTGCACTGGTCGGTACGGTATATACCGGTCATACCGGCCGGTACGGTACGAAATTAACATCCTTGGTTATATGTCCATTTATTTAATTAAAATGCTAAATTTATGCCATTTCTTATTTCAATTTTCTAAGATAAAAAAAATAAAAAATAAAAAACTCTACGCATTCCCACTACCAGTCAATCACTGGAACCACAATCAAAAGTTTGCCGACACCATCAACCCCTATGGCCATGGTCTGGTCACTTCGTCCTATCATACCCATTAAAAAAAAAAGCCAGTGATTGGCTCAGGTCCCACATCAAAGTTAGCTTTTGAAAAATTCCAGAAAACTTCAATCTTTGAATTGCAAGACTGGAAAGTTCTAAACCTTTTTTGCTCTGCAATCGTTGAGAATCTGAATTCAATTTGGAGAGTTTGTCAGCAATGCTAATGAAGAAGCCTTGCCCATAAGTTTGTTGTACAAAGGTGACTGTGATCAAGAGGTGCTTCTGGGTTGAGAGTTTGGCCTTGTATATATATGGGACTGTGTTTGGGATTGAACTTGAAGAGATCTATTTTGGAGAGCCACAAGGCTGGTTTGAAGGCTTGAATAATATGAATTAGACACCTTAATATGACGTTCATTTTGATGCTGGGTGGGATTTTTATTGGGTATGAGAGGGACGAAGTGGTTGGTTTCATTGGTAGAGGTGAAATTTGTTTGAAATTGAAGAGGACAGTGAACGGTGGTATTAGCTTGGCGACGGCAAATGGCTGTGACCAGAGGCGTTAATGGTGTTGACGAAGACAGCCACTACAGCAAAGTTTGGCGGTGATGGCGGTGGGAATATGATGATTTTTTTAATCAAAGTCTCATTATAAATTTAAATAAGAAAATAATTGAAATAAGAAAATGACATAAATCTAGCATTTTAATTAAATAGATGGGCATATGATATGTTTTTATTTGTAGAGTAGAAAGAGTAGGACAGAAGATTTGGACTCATGGAACACATGTAACTTCTTACATTAAGTTTAAATTATCATATAAGTATAGAATTGTAGAATTTTTTTTTTCTTTCCAAATATAATTAAGTATAATGCCTATATTATTGAAACTTGAATTTTATGATAATCTTTTAAATATTTATCAATTTTTTTTTAAGGCCATCTCTAATTTCTAATGTCTATGTTGCTTGTATTTAAGTCCAAAATTAAAGAGTTTGGCCCAAGTAGAATTAAATTTCATACTTTTCAACCCAAAAATTAAGGGGAAAAAAATTAATTTTTGAGCCCAATACTTAAAAAATGAATCTTTGGTCTAAAAATGACTAAATTGGACTAAATAGACCAATGTGAACCAAAATTAATCGAAGTGGACCAAATGAGACTAAAGTGGACAAAAAGGGCCATTGTGGACCAAATTGGACTGAAGTGGACCAATGTAGACCAAAATGCTAGTTGATGTGACTCTAAATGAGCGTTGTAATAATAAATACTACGTTTTAGCTTTTAGATATTATCAGTCGCAAACCCACACAATGCATGAAAATATGTAATATAATTATTTTACCCTCCAAACATTTTCAAAAGGGTTCCAATGCCTCCCATTGAAAAAAAAAAAATCCCAAAATTTTATAACAAGCCTTAAAAGTAATAATAACTAATTTTTAAATGAAAATATATAAGTGAGTTCTCTCTCCCATCCAGAAGGCCACCAAAATATGGATCCAGATCCTCTCCATTTCCCTTTGAAATGGAGAGGCTCTAGTTCACGAACAAGATTTTTTTTAAAATCATCAACGGCCAAATACCTGCCACGTCATTTAAAATGTGAACACTACACTTAACTGGGGTTAAACTCTTAAACTAGAGGATTTGTTTAACTCAACCGGACAAAAAAAAACTTTTTGGAGGGAAATGGAGAAACAGAGGTAGAGGTATATCAGTGCACTAGAAAAAAAAAAAAAAAAAAAAAAAAAAAAAAAAAAAAAAAAAAAAAAAAACCTTTTAGAGGGAAAAGTGAAACAAAGTTAGCCCACGTTCAAAGCTTCACAGATTTTAACCAAAAAAAAAAGCTTCACAGAAGGTTCAGAGAAGACATCTCTGTTTCTATCTTGCCAAATAGAGGTATATCCATAAAACTTGTTTATGCTTATCTTATTTGATGTTTGATAATTTTTCTGCATTTATATTGTTGTCTTGGTGAGTTTATATGGTTGTTTTGATGGCTGGATGCAAGTTAGAGTCTATCTGAATTTTTATTTCTAATTTTTTGAGATAATGATTGAACCTTTATAATGGCTGGATGATTCTTTGAGTATTTTTAATTTTTTGAGATAAAGATTGAATCTTTTTTTTTTTTTTTTTTTGAGATAAAGATTGAATCTTTATTAGTATACGGCATATATGATTGCCTGGTCTATCCACACCAATGGTCCCTGTTCTACCTGGTCTATTTCCCATTTGATTGCTAACATTCAAGACTTGGTTATATCTTTTGTTTCTTGCAATTTTAGTTGGATTAGTGGTCTTGGAGTATCAATTTATGCTTGTGGTCTTACTGACCAACAAAAATCACATGGCCAGCACTGGTGATTCAACTCTTTATATTGCCCACAAAAATGCACAAATTATCCTGGTTAAAATTCTCTCATCTTCGCAAGCTAATGACAAATTAATTAGGCCACCAATAAAAGCTACACACAGAGAAACAAGCTTACGTGGGCCTAACATAAGAAAATGATCTTACACAATCTATCTACAACTCAAAATGATTTATTTAGTTAATAGATAAATCCTTTGTTTAGCCCAAAAAAAAAAAAAGATTCTTTGTGGTTTTTTATTTTTATTTTTTGCCTCCCAAGGGGGGCTTGCCCATGATTGTTTTTGCTGATGATTATTGTTAGGAAAGGAGAAAGTGGGGTTCAAATATGGGTTCGGGTTTTAGGAAATGTCGTTAATAAGAATGGGTGTCACCACCATTAAATAAGAATAGGTAACGATGACATTACTCACTGAATGAGGTCACTAAAATATTTTAGCAAATGAGATACATATCATACTCACTGCATGAGGTCAGTATATTGTTGTCTTGGTGAGTTTATATTGTCGTTTTGATGGCTAGACGCAAGTTAGAGTCTTCCTTAAAAATTTCATATAATTAAATAAGATTGAACATTGAAATTTCTGTTTAGACCCCAATGTGAATTAATGAGCAAAATTATCAAATTATATTGGTGAAGTGATCCACTTAGAAAATTAATTTTTCACTATAGTTGAGCAATTAACAAATCAATAAGTAATATAAAAAGCACAATTAAGCATGACATAACATTTGGTGACGAAGTGGAAAATCAAAGAAGAATATCTTTAATGGAGAAACCACTTCGGAAAGTAGATTAGGAAAGTATAAACTAAAAAACTAACTAGATTTTCAAACAGATAAAATTACATCAATAAATTTGAATTTATTACCATAAAATGTTATGGAATGGATCAACACTAAAATCCTTACACACATGATCCTAATTCATAGTGTAATCAATAAGTTTAGTGGCACAATTTAAAATATATATATATATATATATATATTTCCACAGCTGTTAATATAGTCTATTATAATCGGTTCATAAGAAAATAGTATCAATGATGAGTTTATGTGAAATTAAAAAATGATTACTTGTACGCTTAATGTGGATTATGGACATATGTAGAGAGGTGATCAAAAGGATACTGTTGTGGTGTTGATCACAAGGTTTAGATATTTAAATTAATGAATTTCTCTCTTTTGAAAAAAAAAAATTCTCATAATAAATAAGTTCTTTAATCATAATAAGAAGATTCCTTTATAATGATTCTTGATGGCATATTATGGATGCAAGATTTTAAAGAACATGTTTATTACTGTCATGTTTAAATTGACTGGCCTTTGAGTGAGCCGAGTTGAAATCATGCTTTGTCATCTTGACCCAATTCAAATTAGGTTGATTCTAATATAATGTATGCAAACCGAGTAGATGACATAAGAATTTTTATGTTTAGTAACAAAGATATATAACATCTCTCTCATATGAGGTACATCCTCATTACTATGTTGATCATTCATTACATCCTCATTTTTTTTTTTACATCATCTCTGTTTTGAAAACAAATGATAGGTGAAAGTTATAATAAATTTATGTTCAATTTTTTCTAGGGATAATGATGGGAATACATGTTCCTTCTAATGTGCCCATGGAATCTACCCCATTTAAAGGGATGGAGTTTGAAGCGGATGAGATTGCATATGATTTTTATAATGAATATGGTAGAAAGGCTGGTTTTAGTATTAGAAAAGAGTATGTAAATAAATGTAAAAAGACTGGAGTGGTTACTTCAAGGAGATTTGTGTGCGCGAAAGAGGGAGTTCGAGGCAAAGACAAGAGAGATTAGAATGTAAAGAATCCACGAGCAGAAACAAGATGTGGTTGTGAAGCACGTTTGGTTATTGTACTTAATTGAGATGGTAAAAAATATGTGGTGAGTGAATTTATTGCTGAGCATAACCACTATCTCTACCTTCCATCAACTATGCACATGATGCCATCACAACGGAAAGTGGCTGCAACTCATGCTATTGAAATTGATTTGGCACATGAATCGGGATTAAGGTTAAAGCAATCTTATGAGCTTCTTAGTAAGCAAGTTGGTGGATATGATAATCTTGATTTTACCAAGCAAGAAAACTACTAACGCACTAAGCGACAGAGAGACATGGAGCATGGGGTAGTTGCTAGCTTGGGAAGATATTTCAGTCGTCAACTTAAGGAAAATCCTTCATATTATTTCGCTACTCAATTGGACTGTGAAGAGTTGATTACTAATATCTTTTGGGCCGATGCAAGAATGATCATTGACTATAGCCACTTCGGTGATGTAATAACGTTTGATACAACGTATAGTACAAATAGAGATGCAAGGCCACTTGGAGTATTTTTGGGTCTCAATCACCATAGAGAAACTGTTGTATTTGGAGGTACACTTTTATATGATGAAACAATTGAATCTTTTGTATGGTTAGAAGCAATGTTTGAAAAGAAGCCAATCACTATTTTCACAGATCAAGATACAGCAATGTCAACTGCAATAAAAATAGTCATGCCTAAGACATATCATGCATTGTATAGTTGGTATATGTGGCAGAATGCTGAGAAACACTTGGGTCATTTACTCAAAAATGAGTCTCAATTTAATGTCGATTTCTTAGCATGTATCTATGAGTATGACGGTGAAGATGAGTTTCTTACAGCTTGGAATGAAATGCTAGATAAGTACAATGTTTGTGAAAATAAATGGCTAGTTGATCTATTTAAATTGAAGGAAAAATGGGCCCAAGCATATGTTAAGAGAACTTTCACTGTAGGAATGAAGACAACCCAGCTTAGTGAGAGTTTCAATGTTAACTTGAAGGATTTCTTGTGTACTGATCTCAATATAGTAGAGTTTTTCACTCATTTTGAAACAGTTGTCAATCAAAAGCGGGATAAGGAGTTAGAAGCAAAATACAACTCTAGACAGAAATTTCCAAGATTGAAGCTCAAAAGCTCTCCTATGCTTAACCAAGTAGCAACAGTGTACACGCCTAAATTTGATTTATTTCAGACAGAAGTTGAAGAGATAATGGCACTTTCCATCCTAGAACGCAATGTGAGTCAAACACATAGTTATGTGATTGGAGTTTTCAATCAAAATGGAAAATATGAGGTCATGTGGAATCCATTAGATGAGACTCTATCTTGTAGTTGCAGAAAGTTTGAGTCATTTGGTATTTTATGTAGGCATGGTTTGAGAGTTTTTGATGTATTGGATATCAAGTTGATTCCTAATAGATATATCATGAAGATGTGGAGAAGAGATGTAAAAGATGGAAGCGGAAAAAATTGCACAACACATAACATTAAGCCGGATACTCGATTGGAATATGTAGATTGGTATCGAGATTTATGTCCAAAATATATTCAATTGGTGAATGAGGCATGTGAAACTAAAGAAGGCCATAATATTCTAAGCTTAGTAATTGCAAATTTGAAAAAAAAAAACTTTGTGACCTTAGGAATTGCAAAGCTAATGTAGAAGAAGACATCATTAGGCCTTCCACTGATTTTCCAGACAAAGAAGATCAATTATGTGCTTCGATTATGATTGTACCAAAAGGGATAAAGAAAAGGGAGATTTATCGTAATAAAAAGCGTAGGACGAAATCATGGATAGAAAAGATGCTGAAGCCAAAGGAAGGCACATCAAAGAAGCAAACAAAGAAAAGAAAAATGCAGGAGGTAATCTTCTAAATTATCCTTATTTTCACCATTCTATTTTATTTTTACACATCAATATAGTATATTATTATTGTTGCTAAACTAGTACAATTTTTACAGGAAATATATGCACATGACGTCATGGCACAAAAGAAAACTAAGGATATCTCTTCTGGAAATATTACTAGTTTTACACAACTTTTAATGGTAAAGATATTTACAATTATATATTTTACTTTGATATTAATAATAGTTTAGATGCATGATTTGATAATTTTAATGCTAAGCTTGTGATATGTGTAATGTGTAATTGGTTTTTTTGTAGTCGGCCTCTACAAGTTCTCCATCACATCAGGGAGGCTCATCAGCAAGGGTTGCATTAGCATCACATTTAGAGAGTATATCAAGTGTTGTAGGCTCCAACGACAAAATTAATGGTGCAGGAGGTCTCTTGACTCAAAGAAGTATTGCAAGTGGAGGTCCCTTAACTCAAGGAAATGTTTTGTAATTTTCCTAGTTTAGGACTGGAGTTTTGATGGTCCAAAACTTAGTCGTCACATTTGGTCACATTCAAATGTTCAAACTTAGTCACATTTGTGACCAAGTATTCTAGTTTTGTAATTTTCTTACTTTAAGATTGAAGTTATGATGATCCATAAATTTCCTTTTGTTACCAACTAACAGTGATTTGCATGTCTGATATATCTCTACATGGTGTTAATTTCTGCATAATTATTTGTTGCTGCAAAAATTTTTATGTTTTTCTGCATAATTACTGTTTCTGCAGATTGTAATTTCTGCATAATTACTGTTTCTGCATAATTACTCTTTGTATTTCTGCATAATTACTGTTTGTGGTTTCTACATAATTACTGTTTCTGCATAATTACTATTTGTGTTTCTGCATAATTACTGTTTGTGTTTTCTGCACTGTTTGTGTTTTTTGCATCGTTTGTGTTTTCTGCCTAGTTGTTGTTTTCTGCACTATTTGTGTTTTCTGCACCGTTTGTGTTTTCTGCATAATTGTGTTTTCTGCATTGTTTGTGTTTTCTGCACCGTTTGTGTTTTCTGTATAACTGTTTCTGCACTGTTTGTGTTTGTGTTTTCTGCATAATTGTTTTTTTCTGCACTGTTTCTACATAACTATTTGTGTTTTCTGCATAACTGTTTCTGCACTGTTTGTGTTTTATGCATAACTTTTTTTTCTGCACTGTTTCTGCATAACTGTTTGTGTTTTCTGCATAACTGTTTCTGCACTGTTTGTGTTTGTGTTTTCTGCATAACTGTTTTTTTCTGCACTATTTCTACATAACTGTTTGTGTTTTCTGCATAACTGTTTCTGCACTGTTTGTGTTTGTGTTTTTTGCATAACTGTTTTTTTCTGCACTATTTCTGCATAACTGTTTGTGTTTTCTGCATAACTGTTTATGCACTGTTTGTGTTTGTGTTTTTTACATAATTGTTTTTTTCTGCACTGTTTCTGCATAACTGTTTTTGTTTTCTGCATTTTTTGCAGTTTAAGGCCAAAATGCAACTCACTTGGTTTAAGGCCAAAATGCAAGTACACATGTGCAAAGCAGTTAATCACTTTCTTTTACATTGCTCACCTAATCTGTGTACTTGGGTTGCATCCCTATGAATTACTTGGCATTACAATTAAAATTCAATCCAATAGAGTAGACAATAAGAGAATTTAATAAAAAAAATGAACAAATTTTATTAAAATGTACACTTTGATCATATAACAAGAATTTCATTGAAATAAACACTTTGATTATAATAACATGAAACTTCTACAATTGGTGTGCTTATTGCTTGACTATACATTCCACCTCTTGCTTCTTGATTAGTGGTGGGTACTTATAGTGAGGCCACAGGAAAGCTGAAGTGCATGTCACAGGGGAGAACTTGAGTTTACCAGCCAACCCAAACGTGTATTTTCCTTTGGCTTTGGACTTGAATACTACTTTTGAAGACTCTAGGCCATTATGTGCAGGGCATGGTGTAGCTGATGCACTATGAAGCTATGCATAGCACTCTTCATTCAGTTTTCCATCTTTTACAATCTTACGATGAATAGAAACTTTGAACTTTCCTTCTTCATTGAGTTTCCCTACCCCTCTTGTCTTGAAGTGTCCATTTTCTGGCTTGCAATCAATTGTTACTCGAAGCCCTGCACCATGATACACAAAATTATTGTTACTTGTTTTTCAATATTGTTTGTATATGGCATCATTAATCATATGCAAGAAAAAAGAACAATGCACCCATCACTTTGTCCATATTGTCCATAATTTTTACCCTAAACAGAATATGGGACCAAGATTAGCAAATAGTAGCATTTCAAGTCAAAGCATGCCAACATTGCACTTTTACAAGGCAAACTTGACATTGACATTTAAAAGAACAATGCACCCATCACAAGTAGAATAAAAAAGAAACAATGCATCAACCATGAACAATGCATCAACCACAGGAAATAGAAAGGCAGTACAATTTTTGGTTGCCTAGTGCCTTTAAATAAAAAGAAATAAAAGAAAGAGAGAGAAAGAAATAGATGAGACAAAGAAAAATGGAATGACTAAACAAACTTAATAATTCTATCCTTGACAATCTTTTGTCTTTGTTATTATGCTATGATGTGTTCAATTTTTGTTCATCGTTGCCGTTTTATTTTATAGGCCTGATAAGATGCTTGATATACTTCATTGTTTCTTCTAATAGTGTACTGCATTTCTTGGAGGGTAGATCTTTATTGCCAAAGGCACTTGCAAAAAGGGTCTCAACTTTGTGCGGATCTTAATTTGATTTTTACTTTGAAAGCTCGAAATGTGTGAAAACACAAGAGCTTGTTTAGACCCCTAATTCAAATTACGGCTTGGTTGATTTTACACTAACTTAATACTAAGTGCGGAATAGTGTAAACACAAGCATACAAACACGAGAGCTACTCTAATCCATATTTAAAGCAACACAGCAGTAAAATGAAATGAACAAGAGTAGGGAAGAGAGATGCAAATACAGATAACACCGAGACGTGTTATCAAAGAGGAACCGAAGAACTCGACGAAAAACCTCTCCGCCGTCCTCTAAGCAGAAATCGATCCACTAGACAATCAGTTAGGATACATGGGTAAGCAAGAGATCCTCCAAGCCTAATCTACCCTCTGTACCTAAGCCCTCCAAGCTCCTACTTCAACAAGGCTTCTCGGAACCGTGTCTTGTCTAGTTCTTCGGATCCCGCAACAAGCTCCATGTTGCATCCGCCAACCTTGGCATCTTCCAATGCTTCCCAGCAACACCAAAAACACTCACTACACTCTGAAAATGTGTGGATTGTGTTTGGGTACAAATCTCCTCTCAAGGTATGATAATGGGAGAGGGAAGGAGAAGAGGCTACAATTAATTCTCACTAAGGATGAGTAGCTCTCTCTCAAAAAGATGGGTGTGTGTATTGTAGAAAACCTATCTAGGGTTTTTCTCTCTGAATGGCCTCTCTTACATTTGTGGGTAATGAGGGTATATATAGTATGGGTGAAGGGTAAGGAATTCACACATAAAAATCCTCTAGGTAGAATGTTTCGCGACTGTTTCGAGGGAAGGCCTCACCCGCGAGAGACTCGCGAAAACGACAGCCTGGCATGACTCTTCAACTTCCAGTCATGTGCTCCTCACATGCTCTTTCGCGGCTTAGCTTTTCGCGAGTTTCTCGCGAAATCCACCGATTCTTCATTTAAGCTTGAGTCTTCACCAACTTAATACTAAACTCAATACAATAAAATCTCACAAAATACAAGGAACAAAATTAGAGCAATTACAACACTTTTTGTCATGGAATAAAACTAACATAAAACATAGTTGTAAATCACAACTTTACATACTTTATTTTTTTTTTATATATCTATTTGGCTGTCAAGTATCAGCATTAATATATCTCCCAATTTACAGTGTCCATGGGATTTGGTTGAGTTGATAAACACAGAGAAGTTGACTTATGCAAATTCATCCAAATCTAGTGCTAGTACCTTAAAAGAAGGGTCTTGAGAATAGTAGTCTGGATAGGTTTCAATTACAGGGGATTAGGCAAAGGACTAAAACTTACTGCCATTTTGAAATTCTGTTAGTCGCCTAAAACTTACTGCTGGTTGAAACCTCTAAAAGCTAAAACTTATTTTTTAAAGTGCAAGAATCATATGCATAGTGCATTAAATATTTCAATGTGAAGAGTATAGCTGTATTTAAGATTAGCCACTACATGGCTTTCTATAAATTCCAAATTGCAGAAGCCATCATATTTATCTACAATCATTGCATAATAGGGAAACTCAAAAAGTAAACTCTTCCTCAAAACACGATTTATCAAATAAATTGAGCTTTCATGCTCAAATATCATGAAGAGTTTCAAAAGGCAGATTAGAACTTCTAATTGCTTCAAATTAGCATTCCAAAAAACAAACACAAAAATTCAGTAAATTCAACTCATGCATAATGTACTTCTTTCCATAACCCTTTGTTAGGATACTTCAGAAATTGTTAAAAATGCAACTAAAAACCAGTCAAAAAAACTACCCAAATCTGTTCAATGCATTTTTCCTACAGTTCAACTTATAAAATAGCAGAAAGGAAATTTTTTTCTCAGCAACCAAAACAAAGCACAAAAGAAAATTTGTAGACCAAGCACTTGAAATAGAGCTCCAACAAATAAATAAATAATAATAAATAATCAGAGAGCAACCTGTTTCCTTCGCAAGTGGGGCAAAGGCAAGGATTGATAGCTACAGGGTCATACATAGGCGACCACTCTATGGTGGCATTTCCATTGTACAGTTTGCATTTATAAAACCCTTTTCCTCTGCAAACCCCACAAGGCAACGCCACCTTTCTCTGCACAAAAAACCCACCAAGAAAATCAAACTCATAAGCAAAAAGACTAGCAAAAGAGAAAAAGAGAGAGAAAAAAAAATTTTGGGAGCCAGAGATGGTTTGGCTTTTGAGTTTTACCCGTTTCACTTCGCTGGCAAAACGAATAGCTTTGATAGTGGCGGTGGAAGCGAGATTGAGAGTTATTAGTCCACCGGTGATGACAGTGGCTACGGTGGCCAACGGGGGAATTGGCTTTGGTATCATTTTTGTGTCTTCTTTTGATAGACAAGCAATGCACCAGCAACCCCTTTGTAATAGGACCTCGTAATAGATCTGAAGGATTCTTGACCCGCCTGGAATATTTCCAAGGAAACTTTAGCATCTACAACTTTAGTCACTAAAGGTACAAATTAGAATTCCTTCACAAGCTCACAGAAATTTAAGGAAATGCACTTGATAAATAAGCAACCCATTTCATAATAATCATCAAGCCATATTCTGATGACGAACTAATTATAGTTTATATTGTGCTTGTGTTCATAATAGAATTTGGTGTAAATTGCAATACAGAAAGGAAAGAAAGAGAAAATTACAGTATCCCAGATTTGGAGCTTAATGGGTTTGTTGTCGATGGTGATCATCCAAGCCCCAAACTCAACACCGATGTTGAGGTCATGGACCGGCTGGAACCGCTTGTCAGTGAACTGAAGAAGAAGACATGACTTCCCAACTCCTGCACAACGAATAAACCATAAATTCCCTCACTCACATCAAACTCATAATAATATTTTCTAAAACAAAACCCTTTCCTATAAGCCAATCAAGTACCAAATTTTTCAGAGGCAATTTTTCAAACAGTTGGAGTGCATGAAGGTGATTAGGCAGGAAACCCAATTTTTCAGATGGGCTGGTGAGAGAAAAGAATAGCATGATGGTTGGTGGCACTGGCGACTGTGAGGACCGTGGGATGGAGAGAGAAAATCCTTGGAGATGAGAGTTTGAACTTTGAAATTTCAGAAAATGAGAGCTCAAAGATCTCACCGAGAAATGCGGGAAAAGCGTCCCCCGAAGGCGGAGGCGGAGGCAGAGGAAGAGGCTTGTGATTGAGAACACGATTTGAGTGGAGAGAGCGATCTTTTGCCGAGTTTGAGAGTGAAAGGTTGTAATCGCGACGATAACCTCGAGACTACATTTGAGTACGCCATTGTTGGCTTGGCTTCGTTGAGCTTCTTTTAGTGGGGAGAGAGAAAATCCTTGGAGATGAGAGTTAAAACTTTGAAATTTCAGATAGGCTGGTGTGAGAAAGAGAGTTTGAACTTTGAAATTTGAGAGAGAGAGTTTGAACGCTCCAAAAAGGTTCTTTTTGTCTGGTTGAGTTAAACAAATCCTCTAGTTTAAGAGTTTAACCCCAATTAAGTGTAGTGTTCACATTTTAAATGATGTGGCAAGTATTTGGCTGTTGATGATTTAAAAAAAAATCTTGTCCGTGAACTGGAGCCTCTCCATTTCAAAGGGAAATGGAGAGGATCCGAATCCCCAAAATATTGGATTTCAACCCAATTGAAATCTTAAATTGTTCAATAAAAAAAGTTAAAGCCCATTGACTGGATTATCTTTTATTAATTGTAAAAGAGATGTTTAATAAAACCTAAATACTCTTATTCAGCTACCTTGGAACAACCTATAGCCGCATTTTAAAAACGCGGCTATAGGTTCGAAGCCTTAGCCGTGTTGATAACCGCAGCCCAAAGCTGTCCTGGAGAAACGCGGCTATAGGTTGGGGTCTATTGCTGCGTTTCTAAAAACGCAGCTATAGGGCTGAATCCTATAGCCACGGTTAGAAAATGCGGCTATAGGTCAGAGTTTTAGCCACGGTTTCAAAAACGCGGCTATAGGCTTTGTGCTGCGCTATTTAGGCCACGTTTTTGGGGTCGAAGGATAATATCAATGAATTGGGTCTATATATAATATCTATCTGAATCAAATCCACAAAAAAACTTGGTCATTGTCTTTGGTTTCCAAATAACATTATTATAGAGAGCAGAGAAAACAATGGAACACAAAGGCAGCAACAATGGCAACCCTACTTCCCCTTTGTTTACCAACAAAGAGCTTGAGGTCTGTGAAATCTTGCTTCAACTTCCTTCGGTAATCTTGCAATCTAAGTTTAGCCGCTACACATTCAGAGTCACTTGGGGTTGCACCAAACCAAGGTCGACATTACCTTCAGTGCCCGCAGGCATTGACAAGACTACAAGAACTGAAAGTGAAAGTGAAACCCCAGTTTCTTGCTTGCCCATTGAAGCCCACAAGAAGCCAAAGAATTTGAAAAGGAAAAGAGATGAGTTGTTGTTTGACATTATCAACCAGTTCACCAAACGTATAGAGTCGTTTAAGAAGGAGATAGCCAATGGGAAGTCATAATAATGAGAAGTTGAAAGAAAGAAAACAAGCAGAAGAATTGATGAGTTCTTGCATGGCTCCACTTGGTATCCCTGATCTCAATGTCCCTCTTGATCATGAGGATTGTATTGTGAAATCTTCCCAGGCGTACTTTGATCTCAATGACAGTACTCTTGATGAGGATTGTGTAATTGTAAAGTCTGCCCCAGCGTTTGATCTCAATGACACTCCTCTTGATGATGACGATTGTGTAATTGTGGAGCCTGCCCAAGTGTTTGATCTTGATGTGGCTAAGAAGCTTTTGAGTGTTGACCAATGCAAAGGCTGCTGAAGCTATAAAGAGAAGGATGAGGATCAATCAATAGGGTCAACAATTCTTTTGCTGCTACCAGACTACACTGCCCAAAAACCGTAAATGGATGATTTTGTTTTTTGTGTTTCTGGTTGTTAATTTGTTTGAACAAGATTGTCCAATTTATCTAATCCGATTTTCATTAGTAATGTTGTACTTCCAAAGATGGTTCATGAACAGATGGTCTTTTTCTTCTTTTTTTCCACCAACTCCTCGTTTGGGCTTTCTTATAAAATAAATAATAATTACAAAAATAAACCATTTCAATCTCAGACTCTTAGTAGGGCAATAGCTTTTTCTTCTTTATCTATTTTCTCTTTTTAGTAAATATTGGATTATATTGGTTTTTAATGGGTTGTTATTGTGAGCATCGGGCACTATATTTTAATGTGAAAAATCTGATGTATCAATGCTTAATTGGAGAGTGTAAATAATGCCTTTTACACTGCATCTTTAATGTAATCCCCAGCGTAGTTTCTGTCCATTAATGTGTGTAAAAGATTGATAAATTAGGAGTCCAATAACGTTCTACCGAGGAATGAATCCCCGAAAGTCGTTTACCAAAAAGAAAAAAAGAATCCCACTTCACAACCATGTCTAATAATTTATAATTTTTCCTAAAGCAAGGTAAAAATAAATAATATATATAGCTAGATAACGTAGATTTTTTTTTTTTTTTTTGAGAAAGAAGATAACGTAGACTTAAGTTCTTAAGGGGAAAAAAAATTAGGAAAACACCGAATGGTAGTCACGTGGATTCACCAACGTTTTCAGACCGCCAGCTAACAGGCATTGATCACAATTAATCCTCGGCATTGATCATATTATATGCTTACCTAAAGATATAACAACATGCCCTTATGCTCATTGTCCTCCTTGTTCATACATTTTTCACTCCATAAATGCATAAATTTTGTTGGGTTCAGCTCGTCTCTGCTACATTTGCCTTCAATATAAGTGGTTTTACATATATTTATGCAATGGAAACTAAAGGTATCAGCTTGAGGAAAACAGGAATGCTTGCTAGTTCAAGAGCAAGCCACTCAAGAAGGTTCATTCCCTAAAGGTAAGAGTGATTTTCTGGTCTTTTAGTGACTCAAGTATATTATATATCACTGTCTTCTTAGATTTCGTACATATAAATCAAATAGTCAATTAATTAAATAATTATACACTTTTTCGCCTTTTGTGTTTTCCTGTCTTGGATTGTAATGAAGCAGTAAATATAGAGGGGTTCTTAACTATACTTTCGACTTATTTTCATGCTTTCTCAATCAGTTCACTTATAGAACACCTTGGAATCCATATGTAGGTTTTACAATGTAGTTATTACTGTTCTGTCTTGTCATTGATGCTAACATTTTCAGCTCTCTTTTGGATTTCTAGGTGCATATTTGTTTGTAATCAGTTTCGATTTGTCTGAATCTAATAATTTTACTTCACACATTCAAAGTTTATATATTAAAAAAATGTGAATACTTAAGAAAAAAATGTAATTATTGTGTGAAGGAATGTAAACCAGAAATGTGAAACAATGGGGTTAGCAATTTTATAATGCAAAAATAATAATAATAATAATAATAATAATACGCTACAAGTCAGTCATCAGTGTAGGAAATGGAAACGCAAGCTGACACTACATGTTTTTGAAGGAAAAGTCCAAACACATTTGAAAAATACTCAGAAAACGTAAAGAGGAGAATACTTGTGAAAGAGAGAATGTAATCAATGTATTGTTGACCTAGGGAAAACCTCACACTGTGACATCTTTACATTAATGTACGTGTTACACTGAATATATTACAGAGAATGTGTAGTGAGCTAATCCTAGCCAAGCTAAGTCTAGGTATAAGTGTTTGTGGGGCGTGGGGTGTGGGGGGTAAGGGCCGGGGTTCAAGTCTCCAGTAGGGAGCTTCACACACATATACACTTAAATTAGGTTATAATAGAAATTCTATCTTGTATAAAAAAAAAAAAAAAAAAAAAAAACAAAAAAAAACAAAAAAAAACAAAAAAAAAAAAGTCTAAGGTTACAATAGCTACAATTTACAACTACAAGAAGGGTTAGGATTCTTAATATATACGATAAACTTACACAAGGATAATTACTACCTTGACTGCTAGGACATTACAATAGGCCTAGGTCCAACTTGTGAAAGCATAAAACATATTCTGAAAATAACATTTTTTGATGTCTTGGAAGCCTGAAAAAATCGCACATGATGCTCTCTTTGATAGAACAAAAACTAAATTGCTAATTTCTGGTAATAAATCTCGAATCCACAAGAGGTTCCTAAAATCCAAGGTGATAGGTTTGGAATCCACTATAGAAAAGTTTGAGAAAAACTCTGAATTTTATTAATAATAACCTCTGAAAAACGTTTACATACTTAGGGGCCTATTTAAGAGTTACGTAAATTAAACTTGACAAACAAGAAAATATATTCTAAAATAAGTCCTAATTAATATCTAACCATAATAGGAACCAAATTTGACCTAAAAAGCATTAAAAACATCTAAAAACAAGGAAATAAATACCCTAAACCTAAAATTACAAAAATTACATAAAAATACCAAAATTAATAAATTAAAAAAAATTAAATAGTAGATTCTATCCTACATCAATTTTCCTCATATTGGGATGTTTTGGGTGGTTGAAAATTTTGGTTAAACCGATATCATTTTCTGTTGATCAGAAAAACACTTCCTCTTTAAGACAAAGTATTTTAACGTTTTTAAAGTGGTAAAAAAAATTTCAAAATTTTTTTAAATAACCAAAATACTCTCAAACCTCATAAATGACAAAATACCCACAAAAACTTCAAAAATGAACAAAATCCCATTAAAACATCTAAAATAATAAGTAAATAAAAAGAACAAAGTTTTTAGTTACAAAATTGGTTGTAACCTAAGGTTACAACCTTATTCAATATCTTTTTATTAGAGGTGAATTTTGACAAATCCACCATTGGATTACATTTTCTTCTTATATCCTCATTGCTTGCAAAATTTCTAAAAAATTAAAGATCAATAGCTATGCCATTAATAAATTGTTTAAATTGCAAGTTTTTGTAGTTTAAAATTATGAATAAAATATAATCTTATAAATCATATAGTAAATAATATCCAATTGTCACAAAATTTTATATATGTATTAAGAGCGTAAAAAAAGTGCAATTTAACGGTTATATTTTCAAAATATATAGTAATGTTAATGATATTGAGTAAGGTTGTAACTTTAGACTATAACTAATTTTATAACTAAATCTTGTCTAAATGAAAATTCTAAGATCTCTAAAATGATTGAAATACACTCAAAACCTAATAATTGTTTTGATGAAGCATGACTTCGTCAGTGGAA